>NW_015636532.1:174867-176512 GCF_001515625.1 Sinocyclocheilus rhinocerous
TGTTACTTGCTTGACGGGAAGGGTTGCCAGGTTTTCATAACAAAACCCGCCCAATTGCTACTCAAAACTAGCCCAAACTATCCGCGTTTCGAAGGGGTCCCCCGGTAAAAATGGCATTCCGGGGGATAAAATACATGTTATTGGGGTTGCTTCAACCTGCGGCAACCGTGATAAAGTAGCTCAATTCCACGGGAAAACCACGGACCTGGCAACACTGTGACGGATAGTAGGCTACATGAGCGTTGTCGCTGCGCGACCACAACAGCTTTAAGTTGTCTAATTTGGCATGGTCTCCCTGCTGCACTAATAATAGTAAGCCATTCCTCTGTGTATACATATCCTTACAAGTACAATTTTAGCTGTATTATTTGTGGCCCCTTCAAAAATTGCTCTTGAGAAATTTTATGTTTATTGTCCCCCCCCCCTACTGTTAGACGAAATGTACGCCCCTGAGGGCACAGTGGCGTGCACAGACCTCCGAAGGAGCAGGGGAGAAATCGCGCTGTCGTGTTATATTATTTGGCTTTCTATTAATGCAATACAATCAATCACAGCCGTCAGGCCCGTAGCCAGCTATGAGGTCCGGACCTCTGTAAATATTTCATGTTCAGAAATAAAATTTGTTCTCTGAATGACTAATTTGCTGTTAAACTCCTCATTTGAATGTCTGCATGACATGTATAATTCAGTTTAGACAGTTTGCAAAAATGTTTAGTGTCTGTGGTATGACAATGTTCGCTGCGAGACGCTGCCGGAGTGAACGAGTCTTCTTGAGAGAGCTGTGAGTGAGGGCGCGGGCGCAGCCTCCGTGTTGCCAGATCCAGCTATTATACTTGTCTATTAGACTTGTCTTTTCCACTTAATTTGACATTTTAGAAAGTTAATAAAGTAGGACGTTTCAGTTTAGGGTCAGCGATATCTTTATCTTATCTTATTTACAAAAGAGAGTTGAAATAATTTCTGTTTATTTTTAATTTTTTGTTTTTGTTTTAATAGCAATATCTGGCAACACTGCATCGCCGGCACTTAAAGGTGCAGTGTGTAAATTTTAGCGGCATCTAGCAGTGAGGTTGCGAATTGCAACCAACGGCTCAGTCCCCTGCTCACCCCTCCCTTTAGAGAAGCTAAGGTGGCCGATACAGGACTGATGGTGCGTTCAAGTCATGTCGGATAGATCGTATTTACGACTTGAACGCCACCACAAAGTCGTTATTACGAGTGGGAAACTCAAAATTTTCTTTAAGCCCCGAGTTTCTGAGTTGGGGGCGTGTCAATGAGAAACATGGCGGAATCGATGGATGCAACGTCTGTAGTTGACGGTAAATTTTTGTTTAAATTGATAGTTTAGTTGTCCTATAAACTTAAATTGGTCATGTTCTTGTTACACAGCTGAAATCCAAGTAAAAAAATGCAGACCCTGTTGTATTTTCTTGTAATTTATTAAAAGAAGGTACACCACCATCTTATGCCGACTAAACTGACTTGAACGCACCTGACGTCGTAATTACGACTTGTCAACTCGTAAGTACAAACGTCCCAGGAGGACTTGAACGCAGCATTATTCTTAAGCAGACCTTAATGTCGATCATGGATCAAATCGATCCACCATGACAAACAGCGAATATATCTGTGCTGTTTAATGCAT
>NW_015636532.1:176668-176748 GCF_001515625.1 Sinocyclocheilus rhinocerous
TTAATTATTCATGTTATTGCGAATATTAATGTACTTGTTCATCATTGTGTCAGTGTTTTATTCGCAAGAATCGCAAGAAC
>NW_015636532.1:178142-200744 GCF_001515625.1 Sinocyclocheilus rhinocerous
AAGCCACTTTCTCTTTTCAGATGCCGCAGCAGCGGCCGCTTCCGCAAAAGCCACTTTCTCTTTTCAGATGCCGCAGCAGCGCCCGCTTCAGCAGAAGCCTCTAGTTCTGTCTTCTAAAGCCTCAGCAGTGCTGCTACTACAAACGACGTCCAGCACCCCACCAATTTTAAGCTTTGCAAATTTTGGGGGGTTATCAACGCTCCTCTCTGGCTGCTGTCCCGTACTAATTGCATCTTTGGGGGAGCGCTCTGGGTCCGGGCTTAGACCCGAGCTCGGACCCCTCTCCCCGGACAGGGGGAGTACCCCAGGCTCGAGAGTAATTACCGAGCTCGGAGCCCTCTCCCCGGACAGCACGCCAAATACGCATAACCTTTACTCTGTTCATTATATGTAAGTGTGAACTCGTGAACTTCTGATTGTCATGACAATGGTGAATTTATGGCAGCTACATGCAAGTTCCACGGTGAAGCAGTGACATTTATTTTACTTTACCAGCAATATTTTGCCCTTTTTAAAATCTTGGGGTGGACTAAAAGAATTACTTTTCACAGTGATTTAAATAAATATTCTCTAAAAAGCACAAATTATTTTCGATTTGCATCCACCATTTGAAATTATATTTTACATAAATACCTCTTTTTGTACATTATGCCATTTTTCCAAAGAAACGTCCTTTTATGCATTCGTTTCAGTGCATATTTGAGAAACACCTATTTAGTGGAAGAAATGAAGCAATTTGTTTTGTAACCACTATGCCACTTCTGATGCTTCATCACATTACCCAATACCTTCACTTATGGTGTGTTCAAGTCATGTCGGATAGATCGTATTTACGAGTTGAACGCACATGAACGCCACCACAAAGTGGTTATTACGAGTGGGAGACTCGAAATTTTCTTTAAGCCCAGAGTTTCCGAGTTGGGGGCGTGTCAATGAGAAACATGGCAGAATTGATGGATGCAACATCTGTAGTTGATGGTAAATTTTTGTTTAAATTGATAGTTTAGTTGTCCTATAAAGATTGCCAAAGTAAAACATAAATCACAATACTTACAGGCATTAAGCAGTGACATTGTCAGGCTTTTTATTTACAAAAAATAAGCTTTTTGAATGTGGCAGGATTGTAATATAACAATTAATAACAAGTTTTTATGCATACAGATTAAAGTGGCTTCATAAATTACTTTTTAAAAATATTAAAAAGCACACCTGATGCGAATTCTTTGCTCTTCGTTTTCTATAATCAGATTTAACAGACCCTGCTGTATTTTCTTGTAATTTATTAAAAGAAGGTACACCGCCATCTTGTGCCGACTAAACTGACTTGAACGCAGATATTACACATTGCACCTTTAAACTGACAGCAATCTTAAAAGCCCATGGACAGGTTATTGCTTACAGAATAGCACATTAAGGGACTTGCAAAATAATATCATGATATTATCTGTCAGAAACATTATCAATGCTGTCAGAAACAGTAGCATTTAACACTAGTGCAGAGATCTGTAGAACAAGTAGGTTACAGAATGAAATGAAATACACAAAGTTATCAGCTATATAACAATGGTTATTAATAAAAACTATAACAATAATATGGATTGTTGCATGAATAATAAACAACTGATAAAATTATCCACCCCTAACTATAGTAAAGTATTAAAAAATGTTGATGCAATAAATAGGGTATGATTTTAAAATGACCATCCCTCCAAAACAGAGAAAACATCTTTCACAAACATCTACATTTCTGTCTCTTTTAAAGTTTTTATATGTATTTAATGAGTTGTATTTATAGGGGTTATAGCACAATTCTATAATAAGGGGGTTATTATAGCAACCCCCCTCACTAATTTTCAACGCCTGGCTACGGCCATGGTCCCAGTGGCGTACATTATTGGCAGTTTAGTGTTAAGTGAGTAATTTACAACAAAACAAAAGATTATGATTTCATGTCCGAAAACATTATTTTTGTCTTAAATTTCATCAGGAGGGTCCCCTCACATTAAATTAAATTTTCCACCTATTAGATTGTTTTATTAACGTCTACACTTAACCCAACCCAACCCTAAAGCTACCCCTTACAATAATGCAAAAACAGCAATTATTGTTGTACAATGTGGCAAAAATTATGCTATATTGATGTGCGCATGCCCAGTTGCTGTATCCCTTCTCATAAACATGTCCCTTCTAGCCTTACCTTACAACAGCGCATGCGCAGGTGAATGCAGACACAGAACGAGGCTACTATTGTTGGACCCACCGCAGCAGAGTAAAAAGCTGTGCGCACCCGGATGTGTGCACGACGGAATGCGGAAAAAGAAGTATGCTTATATTTCTTAGACAAGAAAAATGTCTGACAGGCTTGTAAAGTTAATGTTTTCACAGGATGTTTAGTGGTATAAGTAAATTTGAAATGCTTGCTGCAAAAAAGGCGTAAATACCTTCTCAGTTTCACCTTTTATACTCACTCTTTTCCTTTTTTACATTTGATTCTTAACTGTAATCCAAGCAGTTCAAATAAATAATTTTACCAGCTAACGTAACAATGAATCTACTACCGGACGTTCTCTTACAGTTGGTCAAGTGAGGAGTATTTCATGAATATTTGTATTTTTAATATATATATTTTAACAGTGTGGGGAATTTTTAGCATTTACACTCCGTACTGAATAATACTCAAAACAATAGAACAAAAAAGTACCGCTCAATTCACTGTAGTTTAATAATTCAAGATCCAAACAAAGACAACAGTAGCCTAAACCAGCTACAAATGACAAAAGAGTAAATACATACCCAGTAACTGAGATGCCAGCCAATATAAGAAGTAAAGTGTTAATATTTTGAAACTTCATTATTCCTCAGTGTTTGTCCTTGTTCACTTCGTGGACTGAATATCAAATAGACCGCAAGAAAGAGAGATCTTACCAACGACAGTACAAGTGGCTTTAATCTGTCTTAACTTTGTTACGGTTTAATTAAGGGTTCTGGTGCAGAGTTCTTTATAAAAGCCATTGAATGCAGATGTTAAAAAAATGTAACGCTGTCTACTTTACACAACATGTGTTCTGGTGTAAGTAAAACCTCTGAACTTGGCTGGATGACGTACCTGGTCAGAGAACACTCATGCCACACCCAAGTCATTTGCTTTTGTAAACAATACCCCAGTGTTCGAATATGTGTGCAAATGCTATAGCAACATTAAAAGAGAGAGATTTTTGAGAAATTAGGAAAACAAAGGGTAGCGGTTGTGCTCCACTTCATATAGCCTATTTATGCCCTTCCCTCGTTACCTTGCCTCCGTCTCGCTGACTCGGATGTACGTCACTGATGATTATGTTCAGGGCCGTCCTTAGCTGACGCTGGGCCCGGTGCGAGGTAGGGAGCGGGGCCCCCTCGGCCCGTTAATGCAGCATTTTAGATTTATATAGAGTTGTTTGAGGTGAGGGTAAATTAAACGCGATTTGCGGTGACGTCAAAATCGTGTAGTATTGTGGTATATCTGGAGTAGGCTATACATACGAAGTAGTCTCGCTCACTCGGTAAAAAAATTGAGGTGTCTAAGGTCTCTCCATATAATGTTACCTTGTCCACTACATTAAGTGGAACGCACTTCAAAATACCAGCGTGCATTCCCCGAGGGGAAGTGCGCAAGTATGTGTGTGTGTCTAAAAGTGAAACGAAACACACTCAAAACGGCCAAATATCAAACAGGATGGAACACCTGCACAGAATGTGGAGGGAGCTGAAGTGAGACAGTGACATGGGAAAAAGTTTTCAAAATACGAGGTGAATAAAATATTTAACAACAAAACAAGCTACAACCCCCTAAATTGTTACAAACTGTTCCGTTTAATTTTCACAGAACTGTAGAATATATTAACATTTCTGAAATCAAAGACTTTATGATTGTGCAAAATAATTTCTGAGTTTGATTCGAAGCACTTATGTGGCAAATTCCTATCTTGTCGCAGTCGCACACACAAACACTCCACACTTTGCTCTCTCTCTCTCTCACACACACACACACGCAGGCACGCACGCGCGCACAAACATAGCCTACACCACATACTGTAGCTTTGCTGGGACTTTTCAATCATGTCTATTGTTATATAATGAGCAAATATATTCTCACACCTAACCCTAATGTTAATGGAAGAAATGGATGAAATGTAACCAGGAGATAGCATTGGTCAGTCTGTCACAGACAAAATTTAAGTCATGTAAAATCAGCTAGCTGTCTGACAGTACAACACGAGAAAATAAGAGCCAGGCTACAAAGATGAGTTTATTTAGACTTACTGAGGTTCTACACTGACATGTTAAAACAATCTAGGCTGCATTTCCCAAAAGCATCGTAAGCCTGATGATACGCGGGGCAACTTTTTGAGCAATGCTGCCGTCAAAAGTGCCCAAGAAATATTTCTCAAAAAAAGTTGCCGGGCAAAATTGCTCAAAAAGTTGCCCTGTGTATCATCAGCCTAAGTTGATCGTAGCTCCATTGGTTTCAAAATGGGTCGATGAACTTAAAGGTGCTGTATGTAAGTTTTTGACTCTACTAAAGCATAAAAATACCATAATATGTTTGCAGATATTTCAGAAACATGCTAAGTTAAAGCTGCAGTCCGTAAGTTTTGCCTCTTTGTCGCCATCTCTGTTTGAAAACCTGGAATTGCAGTTACTTGCGGAATTATCTATGAGTTTATTTAGACTTACTGAGGTTCTACACTGACATGTTAAAACAATCTAGGCTGCATTTCCCAAAAGCATCGTAAGCCTGATGAACTTTTTGAGCAATGCTGCCGTCAAAAGTGGCCAAGAAATATTTCTCAAAAAAAGTTGCCGGGCAAAATTGCTCAAAAAGTTGCCCTGTGTATCATCAGCCTAAGTTGATCGTAGCTCCATTGGTTTCAAAATGGGTCGATGAACTTAAAGGTGCTGTATGTAAGTTTTTGACTCTACTAAAGCATAAAAATACCATAATATGTTTGCAGATATTTCAGAAACATGCTAAGTTAAAGCTGCAGTCCGTAAGTTTTGCCTCTTTGTCGCCATCTCTGTTTGAAAACCTGGAATTGCAGTTACTTGCGGAATTATCTCCTTTGCGTGGGTTGTACTCTGGCACGGCTCCAGCGCGGATTAATCTAATGTTTTGAGTAGTATGTGTGGCAGTCAGTCACTGCACCGGTGTGAATCCTATATTTAGTAATCACAGATTCTAGCTTAGGAATATATGACCCAAATAAGAATTTTCACCGCATATTGTCATCTGAACAAGTAAGTAACAAGTTTGCCACATTTGTTCTGACCAACTGAGGAAAAAAGCATTACAATAAATCGTGCTACCAATGGTGATTTAATCTAACGATCGATTAGCTGATTTCCCATCAAACCATGCAAATGATTATTGTTATACTTTATTCTCAGATTATTAATGTTAACAACATCGAAATTCTTTTAACCCAAAAAGCTAATTATGCTCCCTTCGAACTGGTTTTCTTTAAAATACAAATCTTTGTAATCCCAGGCTATCTGTAATCAGAAGCACATTTAAAACTGGAATATATCATTTAATTTCATTCACATGTGTTTCATATAATACTTTCTGGATTACAATCCGCCATCCAAATGATTTTTCTAACGATCTGCTACCTGCAGGATCCTCACATGCCATAGCCTAGTAGCCGGGACAACTTCTTTATGTTTACAGAAGTGACGTAATGACGCAGCAGCATGCTCGAATTTCCCGCGAAAACCTACCCGTACCACTCAAATTAGAAAACATTATTATAAGCTAACCCTTGTGAATCGGGCTAAAGTAAGGCGATAGTTTTGAACACTGGCTGGTTATGTACTTGCTCAAATATTGATTTTGAATTTTTAACCAAAAAAAGTTACGGACTGCAGCTTTAATACTTGTTTATCTGAAAAACAATGCTACAGTCAATTATTCTCCTTTGAAAATGTGCGTTCCGGGCCAGTGTCGCCGAAAATTGATCATCTGCCGAAAACTGATTGCTGTCCGCGTCCCTCCGTTTTACACTTGCCAAAAAGTGATTACAGACTCTACTTATTGAGTGAACTGCTATCTCTGCCTCAAAATGACTTGATTTCATTCGTGGTTGTTATATTTGACAGATTATAGCTAATTCAGTCCTTTTTACCTGTTGAAATACTTTTTGACAACAACCATGAATGAAATCAAGTCATTTTGAGGCAGAAAGAACAGTTCACTTTTTGGCAAGTGTAAAACTGCATTTTATGGGTTTTATTGGCCATTTAAAGCTATTTCAACGGGTTAAAAGGACTGAATGAGCTACAATCTATCAAATATAACAACAATGAATGAAATCAAGTCATTTTGAGGCAGAAAGAACAGTTCACTCAATAAGTAGAGTCTGTAATCACTTTTTGGCAAGTGTAAAACTAACCGACGTGGACGGCAATCAGTTTCCGGCAGACGATCGATTTTCGGACACCGGAATGTCGGTCTCTGTTTTGGTTTGTGAAACCCGCCCATTGCCAGTTTACCCAATTGTATTTCGTCACCCCGGGTTGCCAGTTGGCGGAAAACAGAGAGTATTTCATTTCATTCATCATCAAGCGCGCTCGTTCCTGTTGGTGTCGTCAATCTGGCAACCTGCGTGTGCGTCAAGTCTGAGGAGGAGGGGCCGGGTGAAAAAAACCCTCTCCAATATTTTGAATTTGGACTGCAATACCTAGTTCAACCACTCGGTGTCAATCCTACATACAGCACCTTTAAGCTTACGATTCTTTTGGGAAATGCAGCCCTGTACATTTGATTGGGAAGTAGACCCATTAATGGCTGTACATTTTGAAAAGAAAAATGAAGATAAACGGATGGCGAGCGTGACTTCACACATCATGTTCCTGGATACAGGGAATAGTTTACGTGCAAAATAAGGAGGGTAGGTGCATAGTGAATAGTACGTTTACACTGGAGAATCCAAAAAGGAAAAGTGTACTCTAAATGCCCCAATGATGCACTTAATTAATCAAAAATGGAAGTGCTGAATGTTGGACACTTAATGCACTCAACTGGCACAGCTTTTCTTATGTAGTGGAGGGGCTATCAGACTCAGATGCTAGATGAAGAAAAAAACTGGATGTTTGAGTACAAATTCATAGGCTAAGTGCATAGTGTAGCCTATAATATGACATTTGGAACCGCAACTTATATCAGTGCACAGCTCCAGAGCAGTTCTGTTATGTCAGGTAGGCCTGCTACGTTCTATCAGACGAGTAAACAGACAGACAGTTTTTCTTGATTGCTAGCACACTATAACTGGTTTGGCCCGATTTCCCAAACCATTCAATCATGTAATTCATTCATAATTACAGTACACAATATAATTGTGACGAGAGGGCCGCGGGGCCGAGAGCCGTGGGAACGGAGCGAGGCCGGTGGAGTAAATGCACCTGCGCCACTCACCGGTCTCGAGTCCCACGGAGGAGCTCCGGAAGGATAAAAGGAGGAGTGATGACAGTGTTGGACGAGAGAGGACCAGGCCTGGATTTTATTTTGTGTTTTGGTTCTGTTTGTACATTGGTGCCGAAACCCAGGAAAGCCTGGTCCTCTCTTCTTCACCTCCAGCAACCTGTCACTCACATGAGATTGCAACAATTAACAATCGACAAAGATCCAATGATCGAATCAGCTGATGACATCAAGTCACACCCTACATTTGAGTCAACAACAAAACTGAAAGACAGGTGTGCCTCCTTGACAACAAAACCGCACATCATTGTATTGACTGTCTTCATTTATGCAACACAAAAGCATAAAAGATTAGGCAGAACAAACAAGCTTTCATCATTTAATGAAATTAGAGTTAACATTAAAACATTGGTAACAGTTAACATTAAAATTATTT
The DNA here is from genome assembly GCF_001515625.1 of Sinocyclocheilus rhinocerous. Taxonomy (NCBI): domain Eukaryota; kingdom Metazoa; phylum Chordata; class Actinopteri; order Cypriniformes; family Cyprinidae; genus Sinocyclocheilus; species Sinocyclocheilus rhinocerous. The sequence goes on from NW_015636532.1 coordinate 186,035, forward strand.
TTTTGTTTGTTTTTGTTTTGTTATTGTTATTGATAAACATTTATGTTTAGAAAGGGAATGTAATGATAAGTTAATGTCATACCGGTGGGTGGCAGAATAAGCCAATGTCAACGGCAGAGTCTCCGTGGGCAAAACTGGAAATGTGATATTCTACACCCGATCTCAAAGCGGCTACAGACGGTTGTGTAAGGCACTTTGTCCATCCCTCAAGGGAGTCTAATATTATGACTATCAAATTAGGTTACAAAAAAAATTTCTGTCCTTAAATGTGCTAAATAAAAGCATGTGTTTTGGCATACAACTGTGATATGAATAATAGCGGGGATCAATATTGTTTTGTTTGTTTGTGTGTGTGTTTATTGGATGAAATTGAATCTATCTCAGATTTAATGTTAGATCTGAAAACTTAGCTGGGTAGAAAAAAGACTTGCCGTGAGTGTGTAGTGCTTGGTTCAAGAATACAAAAAAATGTTTTGAATCATTTGAATCGTGGGAGTGACTACAGAATTGCGCACACCTCAATAACCACTTCCTGTAACACTTTTAGTGTGATAAACATAAAATGTTAAAATGTGTTCCAGAATAAAAGGGTTTTTCTAATAGTATATATGCATATCTTATGAAATCTTTTTATTTGGTTAGTCATAAATACATTGTGCCCATGCTTGTTAATGAAAAGTGGGTTTGCCGTAGAGAAAATTATTCATTTTTAACATGTGGGCATATTGTGTTTTTGTTTGTGGACTTTTGCTCCAGTAGTATTTGTAAGATGTATAAAGCCTTTCTAACAGACAGAGGGAGAATGTTCAGAGGTGGTTGAGAATTGCAGCATATTAATGGCATGGAACTACTTCTGCTAAAAAGCGTATAAATTTGTCTATGGTAAACTTGGTACGTATGCTGCTACAACAGAAATGATAAAATTATAATAATAAATGAATAAATTATAAAGGACTTGTGCTGAAATTCTTTTTTTTTTTTTTTTTAGTTCCCTTTGAACTGTCTAAAGTCATTTCAGCTTGGATGGATACACGACCTTGTTTTACAAATACAGTTTGAAGGGGTGAAACTTTGAGATAAATATTAAAAGATATTTTGACATTGGGTTTAAATTTAAATGAAACCGGTTAATGTACAATTTCTTCAGTGGTCTTACAACTGGTGGCACATAAGAGGACATCAGGCCACATGAGAATTCAGAATCATGCAAACGCACCACAACAGCACTTCTTTTTTTCAGTTTCAGTTCTCTCTCTTCTCAACACTACTAAACCCTACTTCAAATACTGCTTCTAAACGAATTTTTTAAAAATGTAATACTGTATCTGTAATACTGTAACTTTATGAAAATTACCCCTCAACTTCTAAACAGTTTAACTACTGATACATTGTAGCTTAGATCCAAACACATTAAAGATAACAGTGAGCCAGCTTCAAAATGACAAAAAAAGTAAATACATACCCAGTTAGTGAAAAGCAAGCCAACACAAGAAGAAAGGTATTAGCATTTTGAATGTATTTCATCATTCCTGAGTTAGGTTTTGCGTCTTTAGCCACTTGAAGAACTGAATGTCTGAAAGAAGAAGAAAACAGGAAGACATAGTGGGAGGAGTGTGTTTCTGTGGGGACACATTTAATATAAGCAAACTTGCGCTGCATTCCGGTTGTTCAACTGGTTGAGCAAGGTGAAATCGATGCAGTGCTGTTTTGCATATACAAAGAACAGAATACATTATAGATCACTGAGTTCCAAGGGTGTATATCTGGTTTGAACATTGGGAGGTTGAAGTGTGGGTATATGCTTCCCAAAGTTTTTCACTTAAAAAAAAGCATTATATGCACAGAGGATAATTTCTCTCAAGTTAATTAATCTCAAGTCACTTCAATCGTTTATTCAGCCGATTCATTCAAAAATGCAGATTAATTCGGGAATAAAACAAACACCACTGATATGTTTATTTTGTTGTATTCTCCCTGAAGGTGTTAAAACCCACAATTGCTTATTAAGTTATTCTGTGTGCCTTACATGGGCCATGGTGACTTAGTAAGACCTGCTAGGTTTTTTTTTTTAATGTTGAGTGCATCATTAAATGGTTGCAAGAACTTCAATAGGTACTTTCCCTAGTCACGTCCTGTAATGTACGCATAGCACATAAAATGTATAGTTTCAGAAGACTGGGGGCTTTTTTTTCTGCATTTTGCCTTCTTCCCCTCATTGCATTCTGCAAATATTGTACTACTTTTGGGATTTTCTTTCTCTACTCTGATCTTAACAAACTTTATCTGTTAAATACAATACATTAGATGTCAATACTTAGATTAATTGGTAACACTTTAGTATAGGGACCAATTTTATTAGCATGCCTATTATTAACATATTGGCTGTTTATTAGTACTTATAAAGCACATATTCAGCATGACCATATTTTACATCCCTAATCTTACCCAATAACTAAACTTAACAACTACCTTACTAACTATTAATAAGCAGCAAATTAGAAGTTTATTGAGGAAAAAGTCATAGTTAATGGTTTGTTAATGGCGAGAATTGTATCTTAAAATAAAGTGTGACTGATTCATTTTTCTATCTGATCTTGAAACTTATTTGCTATTACAGTTTAAACATTTACTTGATTCATTTGTTATCACTATAATTTTACATTTTAATAAACTTAGTTTTTTCCCTTATTTGAATTTGATCTCTGATAGAATTATTGCTCTTCTGCCGGGATCTCATTGCATCACTGGTGAAAACAGACAATATTGTGTCTAAAATGTACACTCTTAAAAATAAAGGTGCTTGAAAGGTTCTTCACAGCCATGCCATATAAAAAACATTTTTGGTTCCACAAAGAACCATTCAGTCAAAGGTTATTTAAAGAACCATCTCTTTCATACCTTTTATAATCTAAAGAACCTTCTTTCGCCACAAAGAACCTTTTGTGAAACAGAAAGGTTCTTCAGATGTTAAAGGTTCCTTATGGAACCGTTTAGACAAAAAAGGTTCTTCTATGGCATCCTGAAGCACCTTTATTTTTAAGAGTGTAGGCTTCTGTTTTGTTGGCAGTCAGAGCTCAAGTGCTCGTCACTCTGTAGCTCTGCCCACGGCGCGCCTCCAGGAGCTCGGCTTTTTCCGGAGAGAATCGTAAAGCTGTATCTTTCTTTTATAAATATGATAAAACTAAAGACTTTTTGGAGATATTAAGGATGCAGTACTACTCTATAGGTATTCAAGATTAACATGAGATTGGGTGAAACTGTGTGTGTTATGCCCCCTTTAAGCTTCCGTTTTTGTGGTAGCTCTGTATATTTCTATAGCATTGCTGTCAAGTAATTAGCTGGTGTGGTGAAGTGGGTTTACTTACTGTAGAGTTAACGAAAGTTACCATGAGAACGAAAGTGGCATAATAAATGTCAGTAGACCAGGAAGATCGGTTCATTAATAAATTCTTAGTTCACCTAAAAATTAAAATTCTGTCATTAATTACTCACCTCATGTCGTTCCAAACCCGTAAGACCTTTGTTCATCCTCGGAACACAAATTAAGATATTTTTGATGAAATCTGAGCGCTCTCCGACCCTCCCATAGACAGCAACGATATTACCATGATCAACGCACAGAAATGTAGCAAGGGCATCTGTAAAATAGTCCATGTGACATCAGGGGTTCAACCGTAATCAGCTTTGTTTATGTTCAGCATGCGCACGCTTTCTACTAAAAGTAAACAACGCTGATTATGTTGATTACATTCTGTGGTACTCTCCAAAATGGTGGAAGACGGTAACTCGGGGAGAAGAATTTCTGAATAAATTATGTTATTTTTTTCTTTGCGTGCAAAAAGTATTCTCTAGCTTCATAAAATTAAGGTTGAACCCCTGATGTCACATGGACTATTTTACCGATGTCATTACTACGTTTCTGTGCGTTAATCATGGTAATATCGTTGCTGTCTATGGAGGGTCAGAGAGCTCTCAGATTTCATCAAAAATATCTTAGTTTGTGTTCCGAAAATTAAAAACTTATGGGTTTGGAACGATATGAGGATGAGTAATTAATGACAGAATTTCCATTTTTGGGTGAACTAACCCTTTAAGATCTTACCTTCAGCAGTCTCAGCGCGTACTCAAGGCTACATGATGTTGATGATTGATCCTTTGCAGGCAGTTTGATTGACAGGCGAGCTGACCAATCATAAAGCTGAATCTGCCATTTTTGTCCAATAAACTAACCAGACAGGAGAGAAGATTAACGTCGGTGGATTTAAACTTGAAAAAAATGTGTGTATTGACGTCTTTCTGCGGTTGAAACAAGATACCTTCTGATGTTCATTCGTGTTTATTTCATGCTATAACTAGTAAAAGAGAAGAGATGATCGGTTCATGTGCCGCTTGAACTGAGGCGCTAATGATCTGTCACAACACATTAACGCCGCAAAATGGTATTTATTGTTTGAATTTCTTAAAAAATGTCAAAATTTGAAAGCTGAGGCTTTGTTTCATACCAAAAGTAACCTGCTCTGTCTTGTCTGTCGGTGCATTGTCAGTTTCCTATTTGCTCTGCAATATATTTTTCACTGAGTGAGAATATGATTTGTGGCGTGAGAGCGGCATGGCTTGTCGGATATAGCAACAGTAACTAAGGGGGGCGGGGTTTTGCGACGGGTTAAATTCTATATATATATATATATATATATAGATATTATGAAATTGTTTTATTTTTTAAATTATTTTACTTATTTTTTCTTTTATTTAAGGTAGCAACATTTCTCATTTTCACTCAAGTTTAAGTAATAAAAAAATTAAAATAATACTCTTAATAAATGATCATACCGTTACTTTTATAATTAAGAGTTTCCTTAAAATAAGAGATTTTTAATTTTATTTTTTATTTAATTACATTTTATTTTTTTTAATTTAAATTATTTGTATTATTGGAGACACATACATAAAATCCATAATAATTTAAATATTTTTGGTGTAATGCATTAATTACAAATACGATGTCTTGTGGGATGCCAAAGACTCGAAAGACATGGGTCATAACCAATTCAGCAGTCTCTTTAGCGGTGGGTAGTTTGGGCAGAGGAATAAATCGGGCGGCCTTGGAGAATCTATCAACTATGACCATGATAGTGGTGTTGCCTTGTGATAGCGGAAGTCCAGTGATAAAATCCATGGAAAGGTGAGACCAAGGTCTATGAGTTATGGAGAGAGGGTGCAACAGCCCTTGAGGAGAACGGTGAGAGATTTTACTTTGGTTGCACGTGGGACATGCGTTTACAAATGTTGTCACATCCTCCTTGATGGTTGGCCACCAAAATCGTCTTTGGAGGAACTCAAGAGTGCGAGAAGTACCAGGATGACAAGTGAGACGAGAGGAGTGACCCCACTGGAGGATCTGGGAGCGGACAGCTTTTGGGACAAACAGACAGTGGGTTGGCCCCCCTCCTGGGTCAGATTCTCGGGCTTGGGCCTGTTTTACAGTATTTTCCAAATTCCACCTGATAGGAGCTATTATTTTGGAAATGGGGATAATTGATGCAATAGAATCTTCCTGAGGAGTGTTTACATATACTCGGGACAAAGCATCAGGTTTTAGGTTCGTAGAGCCGGGGCGGTAGGATAAGATGAACTGGAATCGGTTGAAGAATAAGGACAAACGTGCCAGGCGGGGGTTGAGTCGCTTTGCCTGCTGAATATATTCCAGATTTTTGTGGTCTGTGAGTACTTGGAATGGGTGTTTGGCCCCCTCAAGCCAATGCCTCCACTCTTCAAGCGCTAACTTAACTGACAGTAACTCTCGATCCCCTACATGATAGTTCCTCTCAGTTGGTGTAAGGCGGTGGGAAAGGAATGCACACGGATGCAGCTTGTTGTCCTCCCCCCTTTGGGATAACACAGCTCCAACCCCTACATCCGAAGCGTCGACCTCCACGATGAAGGGTTTATCTAGGTTAGGGAGAATGAGAATAGGTGCAGAGGTGAAATGGCTTTTTAGTCTGCTGAAAGCCAACTCTGCTTCAGGTCCTCAATAAAAACTGGTTGTGTTCCCCTTGGTGAGGGCAGATAAAGGAGATACCACAGTACTGATGTTCAGGATGAACTTGCGATAAAAATTGGCAAAGCCAAGGAAACGCGTGGTGGAGGTAGGCGGGGTTCAGTCAGAGGGGAGAGCACTCGAGAATCCGGAAGGGGTACAGAGGCAGCAGTAGGGGCAGTAGCTGAAGTAGAGGGCAGCCGGTCAAATATCTGATGGACAGAAGTCATGAGATCAGACAGCACCTGGGAGTGTTTAACCATCAAAGTCTCCTGCTGAGCTAGTGCCGACTCATGGCGTTGGACTGTGGACTCATGCTGAGCAACTGTGGCAAGAAGTTCTTGAGAATTAACAGCAGAAAGTTTACAAAAATCCTTTCCTTAATGAAAGCCACAAAACAGAAAAATCTTCAGTCCAAAAAGGATCCAAAAAGGAGAATAATAATCTCTCAAACAAAAACTCAGGAAAAAAACAAAACAGCCAACTTAAACACAGGGAAATAAGTATAGTTCTTTGAACTAGAGCAGACTTACGGCAGCAGCTGGTTAGGAACAACAATAACCAAGCAAAGATACAAAGGAAGTGACCAGTTTAAATACACAGCCCAGAACAAGGCACATCTGAAAACAATAGCACTGATTACAAGAGGCACAACATTGACAGGAGAGTACCATAGGGACCTCTAGTGGCCAAAATGAGACATACAAAGCAAAAACTCTGACAACATGAACTATTAAAAAGTTAATGTAACAGAAGGCTCTTTTTGTAACTTGTTATATTCATCTAAATTAATTACTAAATTGTAATTAATTAGCTAGCTACAATTTGTGGAGTGTCATTAGCTTTATTACACAAAATTATAATATCTCCTTCTCAGTACAAATTTGAGTAAGGAATAATTGACGCGGGGCCGTTGAATTCTTAGAAAATAATGCACACCCGAGGTGGTGATGCGGCCACGACATGAAACAGAGTCCATTCAATCGTACCAGAGTTCATTTGGAACCGGACCGAGACCACCTCTTCAGCTGGGTCTCGGTACGGTTGTTTGGTCCGCACCCGAGTGCAATTGCTGTATTCACACCTGCCCAAAAAATCTGCACCAAAGGGGGAAACAAACTTGAGTTCGATTCAATCAAACCAAAATAAGGCAGGTGTGAATACACCCTTAGGCTGTAAGGACCTTTGAAATAACTCAAATCATTTGGCGAAGTCATATGGACATGTAATGCAATCAAGACCTGCCTGGAACTACATCCGCAGTGCGTTTCCCTGAAAATAATTGCACACCTTAGAACGTTCGTCAGCCAATCAGATTCAAGCATTCAACGGCCCTGTAGTATAATTCTTTTTATTGTCCTTCTTTGTGGCTGGCTGCAGTATAGGATCTGAAACCTCACCTGACCCTTGTAAATGAAAGGGATGTGAGCTAAACAAAAAAAAATCTAATCACACTTTAAATAATTTTTGTCCCCCAAAGATGGTTTCCATCATTTTAGGTATTTCTTATCATGCTGATTTCTGTGTTTTCGAATAAGCTTGGTTTTAGTTAGTTATTTGGTGCTATAAAAATGGAGTGTGGTGTCGTGATTGTGTGTTTGTGATTGAGTCTGCTGGAATTTGGGTGGGATCTTGATACCATGGCTCCACTTCAAAATCACTGCTGAAAAAAGGAAAAATGTCTGGGCCTTTTTAGCTTCATTTTTCTACTGTGGAAGGAAATAGAGACACATCGATAAACTTTTTATGGCCTATGTTCATAAGTAACATGAGTGCATCATCTTTGTATATCTTTATTATATCCCTCTACCGCACACATTTTGATGGTACATGATAAAAAATTATTCCACATCATTTTTTGGTTTATTTGGGAACATTTCATTGATAAAACATTTTTTTGACCACCCCTCACCCCCCATCCCAAAATATTTTAGTGCAGAATCACAGAGAAAATTCTCCATTCACATATCATAAGACAATGTTCAGAGAGAAAGACAAAATCACAAATCTGTTAAGAAATCATTAAATGAAAAGGGAAAAACACTTGAAACACATTGATATAGTGCATTTGATACAGACGTAGGTTTGTGTCGTAGTGCAGGGCTGGTAAACTTCGGTCCTGGAGGGCCACTCTCCTGCAGAGTTTAGCTCCAACCCTAATTAAAAACACTTACCTGTAGCTTTCTAGTGATCTTAAAAGACATTCATTAGCTGGTTCTGATGTGTTTGATTAGGGTTGGACTTGGAGCTAACTCTGCAGGACAGTGGCCCTCCAGGACCGAAGTTTCCTAGCCATGATGTAGTGTGTCGTGTCATATCATGTACTTCATAGAATGAGATTTTACTCCGTGTGAAACTTCAAAAAGCACTTCTTCTCTGCTGTGAAACAGAATTGCACATTACACTTTTTGCACATCACTTTGGGTGTTCCTGTGCACCCAGGAACCTTGCATCTTCCCTTTTTGTCACACATTATTTGCCCGTATGTATTGTCAATGGGAAATCCTGGTTAGGGATGGAAGCCCCTGCTTCCTTACCCCTTATCGCACAATGTTGCCCCGAGGCAACAAAAAGAAAAACTGAATTTCTGAACATGCAAAATAAAAAAAAATTCATAAAACTTTTCAAAAGTCTTCTCTGCACCTTCATACACACACACACACGCACACACACACATTTTATGTACAGTTCATGTCATTTTAAATAAGATTACTAACGCAAATAATCTTGCCTTCTTCTCACACCATGTGCTCGTGTGACCATGTGTCAGAAAAGGAAGTCCTGTCTTTAAATGGTGCTTGATTGTGACTCCCACACCTTATTGGACTGTTCTTTGATACTTTTCAAACATTTTAACTGGTAGCAATCATTTAAAAAAATTTACTGAACATGGGGCATAAGAAAGGCAACGCTATGCTGTAGAGGGAAGGGATATATATTTTTTTATAACAGTAACTGTAACAGAATCTTAATAAAAATACCTTTACATTTAGGCCCTACTGAAAAACTAAATGGCAGCAATATGTTTTAGAGGACTATAGTCTTTCTATGGACAAACAATAGCTTGATAGCTGGCCAAGATAGCTTACATATATGGCAATTAAAGTTAATTATGTTAAGGACTGTTAAGGACAGTTTATAACAAGTGAACTTATAACAACATAGGCCTATCTATTTGAGTAATTTGCATTAATTAACGATGAATTGTTGGATCCTTAAAAAGGGGTAAGTCATTCAACCCAAAATCTCACTTTTTTTTTTGAACAATTTGGATTAACTGAATTTAAAATTCAGTAAATAACTGAAAACCTTCAGTTAATGCAACAAAAATACATTTGGGCCTCTTCCAGTAAGACTGGCCAAAGCTTTTACAGTTTTTCTGAATTGTTAAAACACGAAACCCCAATCTCTGAACCAAATTCTCACTAGCTTAAACCAATTAACATGATGCTGAGACAGAATTAATCTTTAATTGACGCTGATTTTACAATTGCACAACTTACAGTATTTGAGTGTACTGTAACATGCTATTCATTTAGAGTTTTATTTGACCTTTTTGGCCTTTGCAGTTGGACTGCAGTATTTTTGCAGTATCCAAGTGCTGAATATATACAAACTTTTTTGTTTTCATTTAAATGTTTAGTTTTGAAATGTTGTTGTATGCATTTGTCAGAGTATTTTTATTTAATTTCTTTTATTTTCTTAAATGTGTGTATATATAGTATTTATAGAGTTTTAGCTTTTAGTTTTAATTACTTTTTCTTATTTGTAAGTCGCTTTGGATAAAAGCGTCTGCTAAATGACTAAAAGTAAAAGTAAAAGTAATGTTCTGGATACTGTGTTCTCCATTTTTCTCTGTAGTGTCTAATGAATGCTCTGTAGTGTTTATTTTATTGACTCGTGTGTGTGTGATCTGAGGGCACCGTTTGATTTTGAGTGCAAATGAAATGGTTTTGCAGTGATTGTTTGATTTTGATGGAAGAGTCAGAGGTTTCGTGAATTTAGTTTGAGTATTTGGATTTGTGTTTAAGGTTTTGAGAAAATGAGTGATGGTTTCAAGAAATGTGTTTTAGCAATTCAGAAAAACTGTAAAACATGTTTTTTACCACCACGTTTGATACACGGTGAATTGTAATTGTTACAGCACTGGTGCTGCCTAGGTCATGAAATTATTTTTCAAGGAAAGGTACTTCGCAAAACTAGTTCTAAATGACACACCCTGGTACAGCCCTTATTGTGGCTAGGGACTTTTAACAGTGTGAACCTTACAAAAATCATGCTCCGTTAGAGCATTAAAAAAATATAAAAAATAAAATAAAAATAAATAAATAAAAGAAACCCAGCTCCATTTGGTGTAGCAGTTTAGGTGTAAATTTGGGGGTAAATAAGGTGTACATTTTGTGTGTGTGTGTGTGTGTGTGTAACTTTGGATCCATTTTAAGTCACAAGAACAGTCAACAAACACCTGACCATTCGCATCTCTTCAAATTTTTATAAAATTTGACCTCGGGGTAAATTAATTGTAGTCTTGATTTTGGACCTTATAATTATGGTAAATTTCAGCTCAACGTTCAACACAATCTTGTTTTTTTTTGTTTGTGTGGTGTTGTTGTTTTTTTTTTGTTTTTTTTAACCAGTTAGATCACATACCTCAAATGTTTGCTATACATACCAGTCCAGTCCTGCTCCTGGAGGGCCACCTATCTGCAGAGTTTAACTCCAGTTCACCTGCCTGGAAGTTTATAGTGATCCTTAAGATCTTGATTAGCTGGAGCTAAGCTGGAAAGTGGCCTTCCAAAAGTAGAATTGGACACTCTTGCTGTAAACAACAATCAAATAATTAAAGGGGTTATAGGATGCCCATTTTCCACAAGTTGATATGATTCTTTAGGGTCTTAATTAAAAGTCTGTAACATAGTTTGGTTGATTCTGATTTTGAGTTATTATCTTGTTTGGATAACTTTTTGCACCATATTGCCGTTTTCAGCTACTTTGAGGTCATTTCACCAGTAGAAGAAGACAAATGTCATAATTTTACTATTTGATAAATAAAATGTTTTCAGTTTAACCAACATTTCCACTTGTAGGCTGTAATTACTAGAAATGAATAGAATTCAAACAAATGAAACTTTACGTAAAATGATGACACCTGTCGGTTCTCATTCTCACAGCAGAGATAAAAAAAATCTAGAAACAGAAAAGGTAGCTACACTACATTTTTGTGACTGGAATCACTTAAATAGAAATGGAGACACACTTAACTCTAATATGCAATCACAATATCTTAAATTGAAAAGAAGTCTACAAAAGTGTGCATAAATTTAAGTCATAAATTAAAACTGATTAATGGAAAATGTACTCACTCTCAGGCCATCCAAGATGTAGATAAGTTTGTCTCTGGAACAGATTTGGACAAAAGCATTTTTATGAATTATCAACTGGTATTTTGGACAGATTCAATGAGTTTGCCTCATATAAACATGCAGCTTTTCACTTAACAAGAAGTTAATTGATGGACTGGATTCATGTTTTATCAGCTGTTTGGACTCTCATTCTGACGGCACCCATTCACTGCAGATTGATGAAGAAACAAACATATTTACAACTTGAATGGCCTGAGGGTGAGTAAATTTTCATTTTGGGTGAACTATTCCTTTAACATGCACAGGTAGTCCAAAATGCAGCTGCTAGAATCCTTACCAGGTCAAGAAAATATGATCATATCACCCCAATTTTACAGTCTCTGCACTGGATACCTATTAAGTTCTGCATCAGTTACAAAATATTACTACTTATAAGGCCCTTAACGGTCTAGCTCCTGCGTAGTGCGTACCTAACTAGTCTTCTACCACGCTACAATCCATCACGCTCCCTAAGGTCGCAAAACTCTGGACTCTTGGTAGTACCTAGGATAGCAAAGTCCACTAAAGGAGGTAGAGCTTTTTCGCATTTGGCTCCCAAACTCTGGAATAGCCTTCCTGATAACGTTCGGGGTTCAGACACACGCTCTCTGTTTAAATCTAGATTAAAGACACATCTTTTTAGCCAAGCATTCACATAATGTATATCGTAACTTTGCACTTCAGCTATACCTGATCAAATGCACATTTTCATTCTTTTGCTTGGGTTGAACACATCATCTTTGCTTGGTTGGAACAGCAGCTACGCTAATTTAGTCTCTATCTCCTTCTCTGTTTCTGCCATGGGACTTGCATCCCGAGGCAACTAGGAATTACACAAGCTTCAGTCTGGATCCAAACCTTACAAAGATCTGAGATGACTGAACACCTGAGAAGAGATGATGCCAACCCCCCAGAAGACCTCAGATTATGCTAACCCTGGAACAACATATAAAACTATCAAATTTTGCTTAATCATGACCTTTAATCGCAAAGTTTAATCGCAACATATAATCATTGCAGTTAATAGTGTTCACCATCTGTTTGATTACGTGTAATTTGTAACTAACTGCATGATTCTTACTGTACATTTCTGCCATAGTCACCACTAATAACCTACTCCTAAATGTAATGTAGAAACTTAATATTTTCTGTAAAGCTGCTTTGCAACGATTGTTATTGTGAAAAGTGCTATACAAATAAATTTGAATTGAACTGAATTTAATTGAACATGCACACTGTCACAGATCGGCCAGGCTCAACCACCTCCCAATTACAGCGAACACCATCACCTGAGTACTAATCACACGCACCTGTCACAAATTAACAATCACCCTCAGCTCCCATACAAAAGCACACACCTCACATCACTCCAGTGTCTGATCTCGTTCATTCGAAGTTTACTCTCTCTCTCTGATATCCTTACACGATACATTGAAAGACTTTACTGTTGTTGTTTTTTGTTTGTTTTGTGTTTTCATATTCTTTTCTCATTTGTGTGCTGTTGTAAAATATATAAAATTATTGTTAAAATTAAATAAAATCTAGTTATACAGGTGCATCTCAATAAATTAGAATGTCATGGAAAAGTTCATTTATTTCAGAATAATAAAAAATCTAGTTAATTTGTAAAAAAATAAAGAAGTAACGTTTAATTTTAAAAGTACATTTAATTAGAATTATTTTATGTCAAAAAATAATGTTTCTATTAGTTATACAACCACCTCACCTACTGTTACAACTGGGGTATTAAGAGCACTGGGGTATTAACAGCATTATTTTATGTCACTGATTTACACATGGAATATTTGTAGCATATAAATGTAAGAAAATAATATTAATGTTTGAGATGCATAGCTCAAAAACATGGGCTATATGGCAGTATTGACGTACTGTACAACAAAACCCAAACCCATAAACAATATATAAACATTCAGAATTTGTCATCTGTAACATGTAGCTTATGTTTGAAACCATGACAACTATTGTCTTGCAATGTCACACATTTCATCCAAATAACCATCTGGTCAATGCAAATGTTGATACATAAATAATGAAACATATTCGGCCTAATGTTTTGTTAGTGAACCAGGAACATCTGGTACACATGCCATGTATGTTTCAGTTAACAGCTGCTATGGGTTTAGACAAACATCACGGTAGTTATAAACTTGAGAGGACGGATGATTTTTTATCTCTTGTGGTTTATATTGTCTGTCATCCCACAGATAAAAACAGTTTTACTGGGTTTGTTATAAAAGAAGTACTTGTTCAAATGAGACTCCTCCTGCCATGCTGCCTCAATGTCCAGCTGCACAACAACGATGACACCGGAAGCCCCTCACATTAAATTTACAAATGGCGCAATCTTACGGAAAGCCCCTCACATTAAATTTACAAATGGCGCAATCTTACGGAAAAAATAAGGTGGATAGTAAATATACAAATTCACACTCTGTGTACCATATTCAATTGATTTTATGATTACACAGAGCAGCAGATCATCAGCAATAAGATGAGGTATATGTGTTGTTGTTCTTCAGATGCGTCAATGTAATACTACATTTACCTTGTTGTGACTGAGCAGGAAAAGTTCATGAAAATGAGGTTTAGGTTTAAAACTCAGTTTAAATCTGGTTACTATAGAATATTATCCTTTTCTAGTAACATTTTATAATAAAGGTACATTAATAATCATGTACTAATATCTGAATTAATACTTAAACATGATTTGTGAAGGTATAGGACCTAATCATGAACCAATGAAGAACTAACTTTAACTACGACTGGAGTCGTATGGATTTATGCATGAATAACACTCACCTTAACTACATGTTAGTACATATTAATGCATTAATTAACATTTAGCTATAAACTAAATTAAATGCAATCTATGAGAATAAATAAGAAGTAACTTGAATTTGAATTAAAGGGGTCATATGATGCTATTTTAAACATCATTATTTTGTGTATTTGGTGTAACAGAATATGTTGACATGCTTTAATGTTCAAAACACACATTCTTTTTCAAATACTGTACATTATTGTAGGTCCTCTATGCCCCGCCTCTCTCAAACACTCGTTTTCAACAAAGCCCCCTCCTTTGACAAGCGCAGTCTGCTCTGATTGGCCAACTGACCCAGTGCATTGTGATTGGCCAAACACCGCAAGCACTCGTCGGAAATGTAACGCCCCTTACCATAATCGCGAGCTTCATCTTTCAAAATAAATGTAAAGACAGTAAATAATGTCATTAGTTTTACCATCAGTTCAA
>NW_015636532.1:201180-205475 GCF_001515625.1 Sinocyclocheilus rhinocerous
TCTCTCTCTCTCTCTCTCTGTTTCTTGAATGAACTGTTGATGAATTACACTTTTCTGAGAATAGATTATTGAAGTGGAGATCGCTAAACTGCAAGCTTACCGGTGTTTTCAGAAAGCAAGCAGTGGAGAGCGCGCGTGTGCACATGGTTGCCAGGTTGACAAAGATAAGTAGCACATTTATCAGATATTTCCGTATTGCGCAAGTGTGAAGCTCTGTTTCGGGGATTACGTCTCTTTATATCAGGCAACCCCGGTTGTGTTCCTCTGCGGCTAGATTAAACCTTGTTGTAGCCTATATATGCTCTATTCATTCTTTTTTAGAAACCTCGCACTTTTCTACTCAATTTTAAACGTTGTAAAATTTTAAACAAATTAAGCGCAGTCCACTGCTGCACACGTGCCACAATATCGATACAGGGCCAGCTGTATCGATGCTCGTATCGTCAAATCTCTGTGACGATACATCGTCGTATCGATATTTTGAACACAGCACTAATTCAGAGGGGGTGTACTCATTTATGCCGTGCACTGTATAGCGTGAGACCCACATCTCTTTGCACTGGCTAGCTGTTGCGGCTCGCATCAAGTTCAATACACTGATGTTTGCTTGCTTATAGACGCACAATCTCCGCTCGCTCTTACCAGTCCACATCCCCCCCGGTAGCCTGAGATCGGCAAGTGAGCGACATCTCGTTGTACCATCACAGAGAGGCTCAAAATCACTTTCCAGAACATTTGCGTTCACTGTTCCTTGCTGGTGGAATGATCTTTCTGACTGCATCCTGAATGCTGAATCCCTGCATAACTGTCAAGAGACAGCTGTGAGCACTAACTGCATTCTACTAAGAAAAAAAAAACTTTCACTTTTCCTTAATCCCCCCCGATCTGGTTTGTTTTATTCTAAACGATGTCTGAAACTTTGTATTACAAGGTTTGTATTGTAGGCCTACCTCTTTATTATGAATCACTTGTTGCATTCCTCATTTGAAAGTCACTTTGGATAAAAGCAGTCATGGTCTTGGGATTTCTATATTGTGAATATAGTCAAAATGCCATGACACACAGTAGGATTTTTTAGAAATAAAAATGTAAAAGAGAAAAAAATAATTATGGCTTTGTTTTGCCTTAAATTGTGCCTATGTATACAGTAGTCAACATTTGAAGTGGATCAAAACCTTTCATTAAAGTTGTCCTAAAACCAAAACAATACCCGTTCTCGTCTTGGGACAACTTTGATGAACTTTTTTGATCCACTTCAAATGTTGACTACTGTATAGGCCTATATATATACACATTTCTATATCAGTGCACAGACAGGGGCAGGGTAGAAATTGCAACAAAATGACCATAGATTTTTTTGTTAATTTGTTGATTGTTAATTTCAGCACTGAATCAACAGACATAGAATCAACATTACAGTATAATGTTGATTCAATTATATTACCATTGATTTTTTCTTTTTTAATTTGAAGTTGATTTAACCACTGTGATGCAGAATCAATACTGTAAAGTGTACAGTTGATGTAATGCTTTTACCATAGTGTTTGTTGAAATTTCAAATTTTTGAACATTAACTAAGGATGCAAAAATGCTGTTGAATCGAACTTTGATGAACTTTTTTGATCCACTTCAAATGTTGACTACTGTATAGGCCTATATATATACATTTCTATATCAGTGCACAGACAGGGGCAGGGTAGAAATTGCAACAAAATGACCATAGATTTTTTTGTTAATTTGTTGATTGTTAATTTCAGCACTGAATCAACAGACATAGAATCAACATTACAGTATAATGTTGATTCAATTATATTACCATTGATTTTTTCTTTTTTAATTTGAAGTTGATTTAACCACTGTGATGCAGAATCAATACTGTAAAGTGTACAGTTGATGTAATGCTTTTACCATAGTGTTTGTTGAAATTTCAAATTTTTGAACATTAACTAAGGATGCAAAAATGCTGTTGAATCGATATCACTTTGTAATGTTCATTTGAAGTGATGTAGTGAGATCCAAGCAGACGAGTAATGATTATGTCAGAGATCAATATTAGAAGGAATAACACATTTATGAAGAACAAGCAAAAGACAATGAAAGAATAAAGTACATATGAAAATTATAATAGGAAGGAAGTTTAAACAAAATTGAGAAATGAATACATGGATATGAAAATCAAGGAAAATAAAACATTGACTTTGTTTCATGGTTGCATGCTGTCTTTTCCATTTACTTATTTAATCAGGGACAATGCACATTAATATGTCAAATGCACCAGATTTAGCCAACTGTAACGGAAGAGGTCTGACGCAACAGGTTAGTATATCAAGTTTTATTTGGTCACAGAGAGTATGGGTGTAGGATCCAGGTGATGACACGGTGAGTGTAGTATTCAAATGGAAGCAGTAGTAAAGTCAGAGTCCTCTACGAGTGTACGAGACCAGACAAATGAGGGTGTCTGAGGTGTGCTTTTATGCAGGCTGGTTGATGAGGTGTTTGATTGGTGACAGGTGCAGGTGCTCAGTACTCAGGTGAAGGGGTTTCTGGTGATTGGGAGGTGACTTGAGTCTGGCCGATCTGTGACAGTGCTCCCCCCTCCTGAAAGGCGCGTCCCGCGCCGTAACAGTACCACCGGGGAGGGGGGGCGGATCAGGGACCTCCGGGAGCCATGGCGGAGCGTGCAGTTCGGGTCACCATGGCAGATCAGGGGCCTCGGGTCGCCATGGCGGATCCTCCGTGGCCTTGGCTGGCTCGGCCACGGGTATATGGCCCCCCCAAATTTTCTTGGGGAAATCTAGGAATCCTGGGGGTTGCTCCGGAGGAGCGGGCACAGCAAAGCGCTTTTGAGGAGTTGGCACTGGAGGTGCAAGGCTGGTTACCTCAGGGGAATCAGGAGACGAAGGAGGGCTGAACGGGACCAGCGGAGATGAAGGAAAACTTTCTGGAGATGATTCCAGGGTGAGGACAGGAGCCGAGAACTCCAGAGGAAGCGCCAAATCCAGGAGCGCTGGTGCCTTATTTTCTGGGCTAAGGGCTGGGATGGATCTTGGACGGGATCCAGAAGGCATGGGTGGAACGAAGGGAGCGGGCTCATTGGAGCGGTATGTGGAGGGTGCTGGTTTATGGTGAGCTGGAGCGCCCACATGCTTCCGGATGGGATCAAGACGATTATCTTCTATGTCAACAAATAAATCGGAGTCATTCAAATCGAAGACGTAATTTATAAAGTCTGCTACGGGTCTATAACAATCGACAGGAGACAGAAATCGGAACAATTTATCATTGTCCAGTCCCATCCGGAAGCAAGCATTAAGCATATGATCACGCCAGCTCACCAGATGGAAGACACTCAGGAACTCCTCCACATATCGCTCCAAAGGCCTTCCATCCTGCTGGATGTTTAGAAGAATGTCCTCAGCCCAGTCCATCTTCTTGTGGGTCACCAAGCTGTAAGTGATAAGGAGACAGACACGTTATTGCCTTGCTTGAGTGCAGTTTTAATATGACAAAGATAATCACTGTTGCAATGTGGACACATCATACATTGTCTAAAATCAAACCAAAATTCTCAATAAAATAACATTCAACTGTCACTTCAAACAATACTCATATTACTAAATTCAAGACAATGTAATTAGATTTCCCATATGAACATAGGCATAACTGCATGAACAAAAGAACCCAATGCAGTTGAAAATACCTCTGTATAACGTAGTATTTGTCAACATATTCTGTTACACCAAATACACAAAATAATGATCTTTAAAATAGCATCATATGACCCCTTTAATGATAGGCAGCACGTTTATTAGACGGCTGTCTCTTTAACACCGAACACACACAGATCTAAAAATACTGTTACACATGCGTTTTCTTTCTTTCTCATCTGTTTACGACTTAAGACAAAAACGGCTGTGTTTATGATGATATACCGATGTATTTCGTGCATACTGGTCGATAAATGTGAAAGAGAAGTCAGTTCTGGCCCGGAACAACCTTTGTGGAAATGCACGGAACAATTCGAGAACCGACACCGGTCGGGAACCCGCATCGGGACCACTGTTCTCTGTGCTCGCGCTTCAGATGTGTGCGCTGCACGAAAACAGTGTGCAAGTTCTTTCCCTTCCTGCACTTAAATAGTTTAAAATTACATTAAAATGCGAACGCGGGAATCATTAAGCGGAATCGAAATGCACACGTTTTATCGAATACCTGCCTACCAATCGAAACAATGTCACTTTCCGTTACGTCATTGTAAGCAGTAAAGCCTCACTTGTTTGTTTTCTTTGTTTTCA
>NW_015636532.1:208700-214706 GCF_001515625.1 Sinocyclocheilus rhinocerous
ATGATAGGCAGCACGTTTATTAGACGGCTGTCTCTTTAACACCGAACACACACAGATCTAAAAATACTGTTACACATGCGTTTTCTTTCTTTCTCATCTGTTTACGACTTAAGACAAAAACGGCTGTGTTTATGATGATATACCGATGTATTTCGTGCATACTGGTCGATAAATGTGAAAGAGAAGTCAGTTATGGCCAGGAACAACCTTTGTGGAAATGCACGGAACAGTTCGAGAACGGACACAGGTCGGGAACCTGCATCGGGACCACTGTTCTCTGTGCTCGCGCTTCAGATGTGTGCGCTGCACGAAAACAGTGTGCAAGTTCTTTCCCTTCCTGCACTTAAATAGTTTAAAATTACATTAAAATGCGAACGCGGGAATCATTAAGCGGAATCGAAATGCACACGTTTTATCGAATACCCGATTATTGGAAATTTGGAACCGGTTCTAAAATGGAACCGGTTCTCGATACCCAACCCTACCAATCACTGTGGTTGAAACAATGTCACTTTCCGTTACGTCATTGTAAGCAGTAAAGCCTCACTTGTTTGTTTTCATTGGCCACCTCAAACATGGCATTTTTGAGGGCAATTCCAGCATAGCCCAACAAGATTCTAATCTAATCTGGCGCTCTAGTTTTGTCAGGATACACCCGCCGCATGAGTTTAGTGTAGACACCAGCTGCATACAAAATAATTCCCTGCTCCTTATATATTGTGTACTACGTGACATTAACTATAGGAGAAAATGGATTAGTGAAAATCTTTCTGGCAGTCATTACTCAGTGGAGTGTAAAAGCAGATATACAGTGGTGGCCAAAATGATTAGAACAGCAGTATTTTCACCAGCTAAAAAATGGTTTTAAGTCAGTTATTTATATATTTTGCTGTGGTGTGTCAGTAGGAAATATCAGTGTACATTTCCAAACATTCATTTTGCCATTAATTGTAATAATCCAGTGAGATTTTTGTCTGACAACAGCCAGTGCTCCACACAGAGATCTGATCTGATCATCATGCAGTCTGTCTGGAATGACATGAAGAAACAGAACAAACGGAGACAGACTAAATCTAGAAGAACTGTGGCAATGTCTCCAAGATGCTTCAAGAGACCTACCTTTAAAGCTACCTGAAAAAACTATGAGCAAGTGCACCAAGGACAAAAGCCACTTTAAACGCAAAGAATGATGGTCACACCAAATGTTGATTTCATTTAGTTAATAAAAGTTAATCAATAAAGTAAATCTATTTATGACATTATTTTTGACAGCATCCTCATTTTACAGCCTTTTTACACAAGTGCCTAAAACTTTTAACAGTACTGTAGCTTTGCAGGTAGGTTTCTTGAAGCATCTTGGAGACATTGACACAGTTCTTCTGGATTTAGTCTGTCTCAGTTTATTGTTTGAAATATAAACTGATATTTCCTACAGACACGCTACAGCAAAAGATAGAAATAACTGACTTAAAACCTTTTTTTTTAGCAGGTGAAAATACTAGTGTTCTAATAATTTTGGCCACCACTGTAGGTAGTCACTGTTGCACTCCCTGTGAATCAAACACCACTGTAAAAAAAAAAGTGTTAATGATAAAAGACGATAACAAAACAATTTTTTTTAAAGTACATTGTAGTTTTATGTTGCATCTTGTTCTTAAATGGATGTTTATTGCATTATTTTACTGTCACTTGTGTTAGCATGATGGTGTTTTGTATTTGTGTGTATGACACTGTGCACCCTGATATTAGTATTAGCATTCCAGCTTGTAGAAAAGCTACTTGTGATGAACTTTGACCCAGCATATGGCTTTCCCTTTATCACCTGTTATGGTGATTGTTGTTTTGCTCACCAGTCCTATTTCTGCAACCACATATTTCTCCTATAAATCACTCTTTCTTTGTGACTGTATCTAACATTCAGTTTTCCAAATGGGAAACAAAACCTAATGCAGGAAAAATGAAACAAAATGTAAATTTAATTAATTATCTGTTGGCCAGCTGGCATGTATTCTTTTGAAATTTGTAGCTGGTTTACTCTTGTATAATGTCATGTGGGAGTTGAGATACAAGTTGATATATAATTCTTAAATTGGAATTCAGTTTTGTTGTTGTTGTTTTTTAGTCTGGTCTAAATACCGTATTGAAGCAAATGATAGAAAAGTTTCTATTGCACATAAAAGTGAAAGTGACGTGACATGTGGCCAAGTATGGTGACCCATACTCGGAATTAGTGCTCTGCATTTATCCCATCCAAAGTGCACACACACAGCAGTGAACACACACACCGTGAACACACACCCGGAGCAGTGGGCAGCCATTTTTGCTGCGGCGCCCGGGGAGCAGTTGGGGGTTCAGTGCCTTGCTCAAGGGCACCTCAGTCGTGGTATTGAAGGTGGGAGAGAGTGCTGTACATTCACTCCCCCCACCTACAATCCCTGCCGGTACGAGACTCGAACCCGCAACCTTTGGGTTAAATGGATCTGTCTCTAACCATTAGGTCACGACTTCCCCCTTAAAAGGGCATGTCCTGGCTTGAAATCTCCATACCCAGTATTACAGTGTAGTAAAGTCTATGCTTTGCGCAACCCAGTCCCCAGCCAGTTTAAATGAGGGTAGCATGTGTTAACCTGTCCTATCATTTTGTAAGAGAAACACTAAAGTCATCATGCTTATCTAAATCATTGGTTTAATGTGTTATTTTTTTAAATTTAGTTTTAAGACACAATAGCCTGCAATTGTATTATTTAATGAGAGAAATGTGAACTAATGTTTACAAAGATGTAAATGTAATGAACAATAAGTCCACAGATACTGTGGTCATTTAGATTCAACCCCAATACGAATCTAATATTTAATATTGAATATGATATGCCATTTAATATTTATCCAAATGTAATATTAAGTGATACTTAACATAAACACTCTAATACACTAAACTGCATTTCACAGGTTCACAGGTGTTCCTTCATGTGTGCCAATATGATTTGAGTCCTTTTTTTTAATGGATCTGTTGTTTTAACAGATTCACAAGTTCAGACAGATTGTGGTTTTAAAGCACATTATCATACGCCTTGCACTTACTCTGAAGGTTCCAGTAAACATCCAAACAACTGCATGCATTTCATAGCCTGTATTTTTAACTGTAGGGTTTCCATGCCATCAACAATTTGCACTATGCTCCACCTCTAATTATTCTCCCTCTGTGGGTGTGTTGAATAGTTTGCTAATCTTTTTTGCATTCAGAAAGCCAGGCAAGCAAATTATCTACTTTGCAGGTTTTTTCTGAGTATTTAGTACGACTGATAGTCACACTGACAAAAGATGTAATTGGTCTAATTTGATAAGCTATTATCTGTTATTTTGTTTCTTTAAGGTTCATTTATCAGAACTACACCACCTTAATTAGGTGAGGTTTTCACAACTGTTCACTGTAGCTGTTCAGACAGCTACAGTGTGAGCGTTGAGTCGTTGAAATTAACTAAATTATGTAAGAGCAGTAATTGCAATGGGACTACTGAAAAATAAAGAGTAATACTTAATACAGAATAAAGTATTCTGATTATACAATTATACCCAACACTAAGCATTGTGACATGTCTTTTTCAGATTTGAAAAGCAAAGAAAGAGCATGCAAGTAGTCACTGCTCATAGACTTGCTGAAAAACACTTACAGGTGCATCTCAATAAATTAGAATGTCGTGGAAAAGTTCATTTATTTCAGTAATTCAACTCAAATTGTGAAACTCGTGTATTAAATAAATTCAATGCACACAGACTGAAGTAGTTTAAGTCTTTGGTTCTTTTAATTGTGATGATTTTGGCTCACATTTAACAAAAACCCACCAACTCACTATCTCAACAAATTAGAATACTCCATAAGACCAATAAAAAAAAACATAATTTATTTAATACACGAGTTTCACAATTTGAGTTGAATTACTGAAATAAATGAACTTTTCCACGACATTCTAATTTTTTGAGATGCACCTGTATATACATACTGAAATACATGCAACTCACACAAAAACACATTCAGAGAACCATTAACTGACTTGCACTTACAGATAAAAAGTAAGAAAAAGGAAAAGGAAGGGGGAAAACGAAAATCTCACATTAAAATTCTACCTTTTTTATCGTCTCTTCCTTGTCTTGTAAATGTTATTACCAATAATGCCTCCGCTCCTATAATTAGTCACTCTCTAATCAAAATGACTGAAAATATTATGTTACAATAATTACTGTTATAGGAAATGTGTCTATATTATATCTAAATGTGGCACAACTGTATATTATTATCATTTAGTATACATCACAACTGTACGCAAACATTAATTCATCATTAACTTTTTTTTCTCTCCCTATCATATATTGAAAGATTGTGCAAAATGTTTACATTCTATGTTTATTCATATATCTGTCTTTGGTTTTGATATATTCCTTTTTGTTGTTGTTGGTGTTGTTTGTTCATTTATCTGTACTTTATGTCTACTGTCATTTTTCAATTAAACTTTTTTTTTCAAATATTTTCAAATAAAAAATAACTTACTTGCACATACGTTCAAACATCCACATTTCAAACTTCCCCAAGAAGAAATAAATTCATCTACATCAATACATCTACTTTCTCAAGCTAACATATGATCGTTTTAAATCATTCATGTTTAACATCAAACTGCTTCTGTTTCACACAAATGCTGGCACAGACGTGCACATTCGGCTAGAGTCGCTTTGAACTCGTGCATCTTCGGAAGCGGAGCTGCGCAGAAAGTCCTGCCGCGCTCACCTAAGCGAACATGCGGACTCGTCGTGTAAATCAACCTTGTGTGCGTTAGATACAGTGAAGACAGCGCGTTAGTTTAGAACTCTTCTAATTTTTTTTTAATCGTAGAGAGTGTGTTCATTTGTGCAATGATAACCTACCAGCAATGTAAGTGATTTTTTTATATATATTAGAATGAGTACATTACAATATAAATTTATTAGAACAAGTACATTATTATTTATGGCCTTAAAAACAAGATGCAAACAATCAGAATAGTGTACCTGGTGGGGAGTGCACAATGTAAACATGAAACATATGCCATTACCTATATTGTACTGTGGTACAGTTATGGAGGCCCTTCATAATGCAGAGGTCAACTGCCTGCTCTGCCAATAGTTAGAAATGGCACTAGAGTAAGCAGTGTTTAATAAACAGCTGTTTTACTCAATTCTGCTGAGGTGAAATTTAGTGCAGTCCCGTATCATGATACGTATCGTATCATGGTCTTTGTATCGTGATATGTATCGTGACTTTTCTGGTGATACACAGCCCTAATATATATATACAAGTCCCTAGCCCATGGATATCTATGACGGAATATAGATCGCTGCTGATTTTTGTTCTTAAAACATTGTTAACAACATCTCTATAAATTGTCGCGGACAATATGTTCATGTTAAGCATCAAATTAATGACCTTTAATGTAGTTAACAATATTGTTCTCACCGTTACTTCTAAACAGTTATCCCGCACGGAGCGATTTACGGGCGTCCGCGCACGCTATATCAAGCTGTTTACGTTTTGTGAACCGTCAGTTTCAGCGATATATCCATTCCTGTTCACGCGTTTACGCGATTATGCGTTCCGAATATGTATCATGATTATAACAAATACCATCAAACAAACAAAGTCCGCTATTTCTGTACGACTATAACAGCACCGGCTGACCGGTCCGTAAGAACCATAGACTGTATAAAAACATGGACGTAGTGTCCGTGACGTCACCCGTAGGGTTCCGAAGAGAGTTTTTGAAGCTCAAAAGTGGGCGGAGGCGGCCGTCGCCATCTTGTCAGTGCGTCACAGCACGTCACCCCCGGATAATCGAAGATGGGCAAAGAGGCGGGAGCTGGTTGTTGAAACCACGCCCACCTAGCTCGATGGTGGTGACAGCAGCGGCAATCCACCTGTCACTCAAGTGGCCACGCCCTTAATTATGCAGAACTTTAAGGCTTAATATAATTTAA
>NW_015636532.1:219553-220657 GCF_001515625.1 Sinocyclocheilus rhinocerous
CACAGCATAAATGAGTACACCCCCTCTGATTAAATATAAAATATGTATTTTCTTAATGATCACTAATATAATTCATGGAACGATGGCAAAATTTATACTTAATAAAAACAACAAAATATATGACAATATTTTCAGTAAGATAAGTAAATTAGCCAATTTTGTTTAAATGAAGGATTGCAGAAATGAGTACACCCTAGATTTAATTCAGAAAATGTATAATATTCTAGTACTTAGTATGTCCTCCAGAACTTAAAGTATACTGCTCTGACCCTTCTTGGCACTGAGTGTACAAGTTCATGACAAATTTTCACATCTGTCCTGTTTAACTCCTGGACGACCTCCTTAAATGCCCTGGTCTTTAATGGGGAGTGTTGCTCAGTTCGTCTCTGCAGAATCTCTCACAGCAGCTCAAGAGTGTTAAGACTGAGTAAAATACATGTCCACTGAAGGATTTTCACCTTTGGAGAATGAATATATTCATTGTCATGCTGAAAAAATTCCCAATAATGCAGGCAATGAGGGGAGGGTAGCATCTTCTGTTTCAAGTTTTTGTATGACATCACACAGTGGTGTGTGAATTCATGCAAGCATTGATAAAGCACAACTCCCTCACACCTTCAGCACTCATTCATCCCTATAGTTTGTTGTGGGCAGAGCCTATCTGGAGGCAGAAAATGCAAGTGGCAGTCTATGGAGCCATGGAATAAAAGAATTTTAAAAAAAGGTAAATTTGATTTTATATGTCAAAATTCTGACTTTATTCTCGCAATTCCGAGATTATATCTCACAATTCTAATAAGGAAAAACAACTCGACATTCTCTCTTTTCCCCTCGGCTCTTCTGGCTTTTTTCCCTCAGATTTGACAAACTCACTATTTTTGAGTTAAGTCGAGTTATAAAGTCCGAATTAGGAGATATAAACTTGCATTTGCAAGAAAAAGTCAGAATTGTGAGATAAAATAAATAAATGTTATGTAAAAATGTTAATAGTACGGTTTAACGTTAAATAATATTTCATGCTGTAACTGTAGGGCTAATACAATACGTCCCCTATGAACAGCATATGTGAATATTATGTAGACCTATTGTTTAAATCGAATTTAT
>NW_015636532.1:225223-226286 GCF_001515625.1 Sinocyclocheilus rhinocerous
GTATGATTCAGTGGGCTATATAACACTTTTAATTGTCAGGAAATTACTTGTCTTTAAAAGTTTTGGTTCAATATACTTACCTGTTGATCAAAAATAGCCTTAAACCTATACACTTTTTTATTTTTATTTAGTAACTTTCAGGAGGGTGTACTCATTTTTGCAACACAACATTTTATCAGTTTGATAAGAAAATCTTATTTTGCTGAATAATTTTGGCATTCTTCTTTGGTAATTGATCAAGCAGGCTTGTTGGAACATTATATCTCCAAAGAACCTTAACATGTCTTGTCTTCTAAGTAAAGAGTAATTGCTGAATTTGTTAAGTTTTAGAGGGGGTGTACTCATTTATGCTGTGCACTGTATGTGCCAATTCGTGGGGGTTATCTTACCACAATTGTCTAATTTTATCTTTACTCCACAAATCTAAAAACATTCATGTGTCCACAAAATCCCTCATTAACAAACAGACAAAAAACTCGGATATTCAACAAAATACAATGTCATAGATCACGCTTTTCCAGAGACACAGAATTAGATCAATTAACAAAACTGTAGGCTAATATTAGGCTACTTCTGAATGAGAGAAAGTGCAATTCGCAACATAGCGGAATAGTATGGCCTTCTAAATAAAAGAGCTAGTCGCTAACTGGTAAAGTCATTGTGTCACTGTAGCTGCCTTTAGAAACAGTCAGTGTTCTGAGACACGCGATTAGGACTGCACATGCGCACTGGTTGGTGTAGACACATAATATTCATGTTAAATCAAAGTAATTCAGTTTATATGTAACAGGGTCAGGGATTATTTTGCAAACAACGTTAAAGAGCAGGTCATATGGTATTTTAAAGTGTCCTAATATTGTGTTGGAGACCCCTACAACAGGTTTAAATGCATCTAAGGTCAGAAAACATTGTAATTTTCTCAGAATATACATTTAATATTAGAGTCATTTGCCAATGATTTCGAAACGATTCGTTCCAAGCAAGTTCAGAGCAAACCCCTCCCTTCCATAAGCCCAGTGTTCAAACTATACCGTGGACTTTGGGGGAGCCCACTGGGTTTTTT
>NW_015636532.1:226351-228788 GCF_001515625.1 Sinocyclocheilus rhinocerous
GAATTGTATTTCTGTGGTATCCTTGAACACAGCGTCTTCTCAACATGATGTAAACACACTAACTAACGGAAGTGTTTGTGGGCAGATCAGACTCTGTTCATATTTCCCGGGCAGGCCGGGATTATGCAAATGTGTTACCCAGTGATGTATACCGGTAACAGGCAAAAGATTCGAAAATATGGGCCTCATTAAGGTGATTCAGAATCGACTCTCTCTTTTGAGAGACAATATCTTTATTTATCATGCACTTTTTTGATAAACAACTTTGCAGATTGTTTTCATTTAAGGATAGCTACGTTATAAACTGCAAAAGAGATATTTTTCAAAAACCCATATGACCTGCTCTTTAAACAGTCACTAAAGTAATTCCCACACACATATTAACTATAAGAATGCACAAATGTCCTCCCCTCTATGTTGTAAACGTAATGGTTACGGCCGCGAGTGCACAGGACCATTTGTCTGAGGCTATGGATTACAGGTACAAATGTTGTAAATAATGTTCAGCTTCTTACACAGAATGATCATTTCGCTTCATAAGACCTCAATATATTGTCAGGAGCCGCAGGAATTCATTTCTTGTTTTTTTCTTTTTTTGACTCTCAAAGTGACGTGCCTGATGACTTGTATATTATGAATCAACAAGGACCATGGGATCAGCTAAAAATCATTTTTTGTCTTCTACTGAGGATAAATAACAGCAAATTTTCATTTTTTTGGATGAACAATTCCTTTAAATGCTGCCTCAATTGAGCAAAACAAAACAACGGTCACAAATTAGAGGTACAAAACAAGGATTTGTACAGAAAAATGTCTGGGGAATTATTGCCCTTTGCTGTAAACAAAACTTGATTCTCGCAAGACTTGCATATTCTCAGCGGAGCTTACTCTACGCCTATGTCCTACATCATCCGCTGGAATGCCATTCTTTTGTGGCATTTACCCCCCGAAGCCATGTGGAGTACTTTCTATGATGGAAGGATGCACTTTATTGGACTTCAAAATCTCAACGGCCATTCACTGCCATTATAAATCTTGGAAGAGCCCGGACATTTTTTAATATAACTCCAATTGTATACGTCTGAAAGAAGAAAGTTATATACACACATGTACTGTAGGATGACTTGAGGGTGAGTAAATCATGGGGTATTTTTGATTTTTGGGTGAACTATCCCTTTAACAGCTGCTATGGGTTTGGACGAACTTCATAGTAATTTTTATTAACTTGAGAGAAACGGATGATTTTTATCTCTTGTGGTTTAGATTTTATGTTATCCCATAGATACTCGGGTGAAAGCAGTTTGCTGGGTTTGTTATACAGGAAGTACTTGTTCAAATGAGACTCCTCCTGCCATGCCGCCTCAATGGATTTAGCTGCATCAATGTCCAGGCGTTCCTTGCAGGTTTTAGCAAGCTGATATACATCTTTCGGCAAGCCACCGATCACAGCTCCTCCATAATAATAATCACCCTCAGAATAAGGAATGTACGCTTGAGACTCGGGCCTGCGCTCATATGGGAACCAATCATGATGGGTTTTATAAAACCATGGATGTATGGCACCTACAAGACGACCCAAAGTCTCTGCCCCCCATCGCCCGTAGAACTTTGTGTCCACATCAAGGCTGAAAACATAGTCGGCTTCATTGACCAATCGACTTTCGATCAGTTTCTCCAGCCTTTCCATCCTGCGCAAACTGATCTCCTGCCATCTGTTAGAACTAGCCACTGTCAACACCGTCAGTTGACGACCTTCACCCAGTTTCACTGCAGGAACCAATTCCGGAAGATCGGTGAACACGTAATAATGCACACGAAATCCAACAAAATAATTTTGCTCTGCAGACTCCAGGAAATCTTTAAGAAACTGTGTATACCTGAAAAAAAGGAGAGAGCTAGAAAAAGTATATATTAGATGGCAATTAAATTTTTCCCCATAAAAAATACAAAGGTGTCGGTGTAATGATAGCCCAGGCAAAGTGCCATAAAGAACCCAAGTTTAACTGAAAAACCCCCAAACATATAGCAAACTCCAATATTTAACAAATAACAAATTTTAACAATATCTAGAGATAAAACAGGCCTTTTATTTTAGGTGCAGACAACTAGGGCATAAAATCATAGGCATGAGCGAAACAAATATTTAAAAAATAAATAATAAATAAATAAAGCAGGTACACAACTATGACCATAGCATTTTGGGTGAACTCTGCCTTAACGGTGCCTTAAAGGTGCAATAGGTGATTGTCGTCAGAAAAATTTTTTGTTATGCTGGTTGAAAGTCTCTTCACATCCCGATAGCAATCATTAAGTTAAGTGGTCTAAATTTATTTGTCTGTATTTATATATTCTGTGGAAGGCGTAGGATCAAGAAATGTTCATCCAATCAAAACGCTCGGTCCGAGCGTTTTAATTGGCTTTCCTACCTGCCTGTCAA
>NW_015636532.1:228981-232115 GCF_001515625.1 Sinocyclocheilus rhinocerous
AGACAAACATCAACAACCCGATCTTCCTTCCTGGTATTGTAGTACTTTTAAAGATTTCTCACTGGTGAATGACACATGATGTAGCCCAGCGGTTAATCCAGTCCTCGCGCCAGCTCATTAGAAGTGA
Source organism: Sinocyclocheilus rhinocerous (assembly GCF_001515625.1). Taxonomy (NCBI): domain Eukaryota; kingdom Metazoa; phylum Chordata; class Actinopteri; order Cypriniformes; family Cyprinidae; genus Sinocyclocheilus; species Sinocyclocheilus rhinocerous. The sequence goes on from NW_015636532.1 coordinate 229,109, forward strand.
GCATGAACTGTGTTCCGATCTATATGATCCCTACACAGTGTACATTGCTCCCTACTCCCTGAGGGGGGGAAATCCGTTGAAGTTTACTTCACTTCGGAACATGGGCTGGAATTGGGAACCGCTGATGTAGCCTATTGTAGTAATGTTGTCTCTGGTCTGTGAGCGTAAATGCGTTCGGGGGCGTGGCTTTGGACGGCGATTGCAGGGAGGGTGTGACATTCGCTTTCAGTGCTATCAGGCTAAAGTTAGCATTTTCCAAGATCTCCTACTGCACCTTTAAATATACTATACATAGCAAATAAAGATCGCTGAAAAAACGGAACTCACTTTCCAAGAGCGAAGACTGCAGTTGCTATGGTGATGTTTTGTTTCTTATAAATTGCATCAATCAGTGTGGGATCAAAAGTTCCTTCCCGTACAATTGGGGCTAACCATGGTGCCATGGGAAGAAAGTTGCCTTCTGAGCTGGAAAAATCACACACAACTGCAGGTAACGCAAATCCAAATGCACTGAAAACTGATATTTTAAAACCTATTTGCATACATTAAGTATTAATGTACTTACTCAAACACATTGGGCTGTCTGTATAAAAGCCTGTGCAATAAACAAATAAGAAGCTTGTTATTCCTCAGTGCTCTAGACTTTTAATCCTCCACCTGCTTTTGTAGTTAGATGACTGATAAATTTGAAACCGCATACTACCATCTTGTAACAGCCAGACCAGTTAGACACAATTATTTGTTATATTTAACCAATAATACACAACACTCCACACAGGGGCGGATCTTCCGGTGTGCCACCCCACCTACCACCCCAGAATTATCACAGAATAAAATATAAATGTAAGCAGCGTTTCATGTGCTACTTTTCAGCCGCGGAGATGACAGAGTAATGCAAAATAATGGCAAAAACACGTCTTTTAATAAACTGTGTGCATGATGGTTTCACGCGCACGCAACGTGCCAGTGTAGTCGGCTTCATTAACAAATGACTCTTTGACACACCAATCAGAATCTATGCATGCTAACAACGGAGAGTGCTTGAGCTGAGCCAATCATCTACAGGGGTTTTATACTTACACATACAGTATAATTACAGTACAGTACCAGAAAGATACATTAGATAATGGAAATTTCACTATTCTATATGTAAACTGTAGCACATGTTGTACACCTTCAAGCGTGTGACTGTCAAATTTTATTTGTAACCATTTTTTGTGAACTGCATTTTTGCAGAACTGAGAAATGACTGCCTAGAGATATAGCTAGTCTTGTGTCAGGAGACCAAGAAAATGCTATAGTACTGTATACGGTAATGAAATTTGGCCAAATGTGCAGATGATGCTAAATTTACTTTTTATTATTATTATTTTTACTGTACTGTATTGTGGTGCATGCCAAGTTCATACAATTCTTTGGTATTTGAACTTTTTTTACACACAAAATCTTTATTGTCACACAATTTCTGAAACCTGACACTCAAACACCTGAACCACACACCAAATCTGCAAAACCATACACTAATTTTTGGCCTTTGTGTTTGTGTTCTTTTTTTTGAATGCAGTGCTTCATTTGTCAAAAGATGTGAGGCATTTAGCATTTTGTGTGTGCAATTCTTGGATTTGTGTGTAAAGTTTTGAAAAAAATAGGCAAAGTTTTGAAAATGTGTGTAAGCAGTTGAAAAAAAAAACCTGTAAGAAAAACTGTAATAGCTCGATTGAAAAGTTTGAAAGACAAATCTATGCTGGCTTGTCTTATAGTCTTGTTTAAAAAACGTAAATGGTTTGGTCAGTTAGATGTTCTAGATGTTTGCTAAAGTGTTGCTAGTTGGTTGCTAGGATATTCTGGGTGGTTGCTAGGCTCTTGCTATGCAGTTGCTGGGGTGTTGCTAGAGTATATGGTCGATAGAGTTTGTTCTGGGTGACTACAGACATTCCCACCTCTGTTAATAACAGAAAATCAAACATTGTTTTCAAAACTGATCTAGTTTCAGTGCTTTGATATTATTGTATTTCTTTCTAATGATAGGAAATTCAAAAGTTTTTGTTGCTCTTAAACTTGCATTAAACGTGATCATACCATCTAAGTAGCCTATGTAATTTTAATAGAACCGCATGTCTTCTTTGGTGATAAAAGCTCAGAAACATTTATAACCTGTTGAAGTTTTTTTATATTGTGATTGACTTGGTGCCATGATGAATATTGAAATGTTGTTATTTATTTTTCATTTTAAACTGTATAGATGATTACTTAATGGTAATACAATATTTGTGAACACAACTGTGTATGTCAGACCATAAATCCCCAAAAAATATGCAAAATTATTTTCTAGATCTGCCCCTGACTCCACATCCAACAAGCAAGCTTCCCCGAACTGCAAACAACCCAAAAAAAGGCAGAACATGCATGAACATGCATATGAACACGAACATGCTTTATGCATGCTTTATGATCCGATCATTAGCTGGTAATATGTAACCTTGCTGGTGTTGAGTTTCATATCAAAATGATCGTCTGTTAATTTCTTGAGTAATGGGCTAAAGCACATCTTTATAACTTCAACGGGAATCTTGATATATATTAATGAGAGAATAAAGGGACCCCAATCTGTCAGCCCACTCTAATCATGCAAATGAGCCAGCTTCCAAACAAAGAAACTTTCTCCAAAAATTAAAATTTTTTCACTGGTCAAGCCAAACTCAGAAGGTGTCACCTTGCCAGAAGTTAAAAGGCCACTACTCGGTGACCTCCCTCCCTTGCACTCCTGGACCCTTCTTCTGGTTGCTGTTTGTGTGAAGAAGATGGGAGACATCTAGGCCTGTCGCAATAATCGATATATTGACTTATTGCGCAATATATGTACATGACCTCAATAATTTTTGGTGACGCAATGTATCGCCCATTATATTTACTTAAAAATTAATGTCACCATGTTTGTACATTCCACTTGCGCCTGTGTCTTTTGCAGCTTCTCGTACATAACGTGGTGTAGTCATGAGGTGCTAGT
>NW_015636532.1:232965-239669 GCF_001515625.1 Sinocyclocheilus rhinocerous
GGACATCTGACTGCTAAGTAGTGATTGTGTTTTTCAGGAAAAGTGAGCACCCTTAAATTACAGAGAAAAGAAGGTCAGGGAAAAATCTGTATGGAAAAATCTCCATACAAGTTCTTTGCATTTTTCTTTTTTTTTACTTGTTACTTTGCACTTTTTGTTAGAAAAATGTTTATTTACTATTTATTCAGGTTTTTTAAGGTATCTAATATTTCAATATTTAATTTCCATAATCTATATATTCTTAAAAATTAAGTTTGTTGTCATTTGGAAGTGTGTAGGCCTTCTTGCATTATTATGCTGTTACATTATGATTATATATTAAGTGGCATAAAATGGTCTTTAAAATGACAATAATATTGCTTATCGCAATTATTTCTGGGGCAATATATTGCACAACAAAAAGTTGTTATCGTGACAGGCCTAGAGACATCTAGTCTGACCAAGACACCATGGGCTGGGCCAGCAGGACCTCAAAGTTACAACAAGCTATGTTGCAACTTCCACTTGGGAAAGAGCTCTCCCAACCACAACTGAGTCAGGCTAACATCATCTGAAGTTTGGCGGTCTTCAACCCGGAAGAAACTGTTGCAACTTTACCACTAACAAACTACTGAACCATTAAGACTTTCATTCGAGACTGCATCCAGACGCTCGTTCAACAGCCAAGGCAATGCAAGTACCGTACATATGACTGAACTAAACAGAGTTATAGTATAAGCTGTGAACACCTTGTTACCAAAGCGCTGATGGTTCTGCTTAGGTGGTTAACTGACTCTTACCCTTCTCATAGCTTCATTCCCCTGCTTTCTGTAACTATTTAACTTATTCATTTTTACTTCCCCCTTTTCCCATGTGTGTATGTGTGAGTGCGTGAAATTCACAATTTCTGTTCTAACTACTTGCAAACAAAGTCCCTTTAACGAACCAATCTTGTTACATGCTCTAATGCATTAGTATATACTTTGTAAGGTCCACGCAATTGGCCTAAGAAAGGTATCCAATGGTGGCTGAAGGTTTCTTGTGTGTTTGGTCTTTTCAGCGCGCAAAGTTATTTAACTTAATTTAAACTCTAATCTGACTCAATTTTATTACGAACTCAAATTTAAGGCTGAAATGCCAATCGGTTGTTTGTTCATCTCTAATTATTATTACTATTATTATTATTCAGACATTTGATTATTCTATTTCGCTCTTTAATCGTATTGAATCTCATTAATCTTATTCCTATGACACTTTGAGTCTCGTACCGGCCGGTGTACAGATCTCATATTCACAAACTCATCAGTCTTGGTCATTACACAGAGGCGATTGTGGACCAAAAAAGGATCCGAGTCCTCTTTCAGGAACTGCGATAGTGTGAACACAAAGAAAACTGGGTCCAACTCCTTTTTCACTTGGTCCACCTCTTGGTCACCTTAAAGGGGTCTGGGTTCGGTTCTTTTAAAGAGGACTCAAGTGTGAAAACACCTTTAATCCTCTGGACGGCTCGTGCAATACTTAGCTCATTCTAGAATACTTTTATTAGTCCCTATAGATCTGTAAACACTTAATTTAAGGTGTTTTCACACTTGAGTCCTCTTTAAAAGAACCAGTTTCCGCCTCCAGTTTCCCCTTTGTTTTGCTGCCTCCAGCTAGCGCTGTGACGTCGGCTGACCCTAGTTACCTGTGGTTGGCCTGGTCGTGCGTCACTCAGAAAACAACAGACCAATCAGAAGAGAGGCTCATGAATATTAATTAGACAGGCCAAAATCGACCTGTTCTTAGCAGAGCTCCTGAGAGAGGAGCTGTAAAAATATATTGAGATGGTTTTTGGTACTTATACCGCAAATATATATTCTTAAGGACATCAAAACCTAAAATAAAACTCCAGAAAGGTGTACAATATGTGACCTTTAAGACTTTTCAAGACTGTTTTTAAAACCTGCACAGATAAAATTAATGCCATGTGAGTGGGGTGGGGCAATGTTTTAAAATGACTGTAAAAAGCATGATTTACAGTTCAGATACAGGTTTTCACAAAAAAAATATATTAAAAAAATTTCAGCTGGGATGTGCGCGCTCATAGCCTATATCAAAAAGTTTAAACTGGCAATGCGCACAGCCGTATCTCTCTTACACAGTTTGGAAGCGGTTGAAATTAAAATGAACAAGTGTACATTGTGAGCGAACAATTTGTAGAGATCTGCCAGAAGAAGCAGCCACTATGAACAGCTGATTTGTACAGAAACATCTGATGGCCAAACTACATTGGAATTCGCAAATGGAAAAATCAAGTGAGCCCGGGCTGATTTGTGTTCACAATGCACGTTTTTAGCAAACCATACCTTTAGCCGAAAGCGAACAGTACTCAAACCACCTCCCGAGATGGTCTCGGTTCGGTTCGCTTCTGAGGGGTCTGAGATCGTTTGGAGTGTTCACATATGGGCCAAAAATCACTCGAACCGCGCTCAGACCCCTGAAAAGGACCAAGTGTGAAAACACCCTTAAGACTATATCTAACCAGAGGTCATGACCATTACTATAGAATCAAGTTGACCAACTTAACTTCTTCTAAGTAAAGTTAACTTATTTATATAATCATGCCGTGATTTCTCACGTACACTTAGTTAGAATAATATTACAATAACCAGAGGTTGAGGCTGACCCGAATTTAGGTTGGTCAACAACACACTGTTGCTCTAAACAACAACAGTTCTATAAAAAATTCTAAACATAAAAATATTCTAAACATCAGTTCTATAAAACCTTTACAATTAATCTAGAACGCGGCAGGAAGATTAATTTTTAGTGAGTCAAAAAGAATGCACGTCACACCTCTTTATCAATTTGCACTGGCTACCAATAGCTGCTCGCATAAAATTCAAGGCATTAATTTTTGCCTACAAAACCACCACTGGCTCTGCACCCCTTTACCGAAGTTCATTACTTCAGACTTATGTGCCATCTAGAAGCTTGCGTTCTGCAAGTGAACGCCGCTTTATTGTGCCATCCCAAAGAGGCACAAAATCACTTTCACACACTTTTAAATTAAATGTTCCCTCCTGGTAGAATGACTTGCCGTCAATAATCTCAGAGTAAGTCAGAATAAATTCAAATGAAACAATTTATTATCAGTCAGGTAAATATGTATTATGCCAATTACATAGCCAATTCTCAAAGATGAATCTAAGAGTAAGATGCATACGTGACTTTAGAAAGATACATGATATAGAGTGTGTGGCCACTCTATGCTATGGGCTTCTGACTACAGAATCGCCCCGATCCTCCACATTTCCTCAAGTAACCTCAGACCAAGACACACATCCTCCAAAATGGAGACAGGAACTAACTATCTGAATTTGTATTTGATCAAGGCGAATTAACACCTTTTGGGACAGAAGGTAATTTGCATGAAAGGCACACCCTCTACAGAAATCAACTAATCTCTAAACTCTTAGGATCTGTATTACCTTTTTATGGCTGTCTGTCCTATTGTTAAGAAAATGTGACCTCTTTACCAGACACACAGAGACCATTCAAACGACATCAAACATGAACAGTTGCATTGTTATAAACTCTGATTAAGAATAGTGGTTTCGGTGATCTCTGTAGTGTCCTGAGTTTAGATGGAAATGAGGGGAGAGAGGGGGAGAGTGAGTAAAGGTAGTAGATGTGTGAGAAGGAAATTCACTCACATCTTCTCTAAGTGAGATGTGGAAACAGATGTCTGTATTTGAATACACTATGTGTGTATTGTCCGTCTCAGAAGATCAAAGTGTCTGAGGTTCTATAATTCTTACAACTTGTTATAGTATAAGTTTATTTTTTGATCAGAAATACAGAAAGAACTAAAATATTGCGAGGCTTAAAAAAATTTTTTTTTTCTTACCATACTTTAAAATATCTATTTCTGTGAGTCATAGCTGAATTTTCAGCATCAATTTAACACATCCTTTTTTAATAAATGTATTAATTTCTTTAAAAAAATGAACTGAAAAAACTGAATTGCAAACTTTTGAACGGTATTGTTCTGTTGCTACTTTCTGATTACGTTTCTGACTACATTTAAAATCATATTAAAATCAAAACATACTGATCATTTAATAATTGTTGAAATGCTTGTTTTAAACTTCCAAATAGGTGTCCAATGATTGATAAATAAATATTTGATTGCTGAATATTGTACCCTAATTGAAGTAGCTGTATAGTAGGATCATTATTTTGCATACCACTGCGTGAATGACTGCCTGACACATAATATATTATATTTATGATTAACAATCAAATGATGAATTAGTTAGAAACTATTTTCTATGAATACAGGTACCATCAGTTGTCTTCTTATGAATGACTTGTCATTGAGTCAGTGTTACCAAACTAGGATACAATTATGAGTCATTCGTAAACTGTTAAAACATTAAACTGTTGGTTACTTTAAAACTAACCTTCATCTGGGCGATCACAGGGATATGTGAATATTTGATCTGTTAACTGGTTGCATATATCAGATTTATTGCATGACTCGTCTCGGGCAGAGAAAAGCTGTTGCTATCAAACATTGTTTACTTAATCAACTGAGTCAGTATGGTGAAGGAAGGGGTAGATCAAATAATAGGCCAACTGATGGAAGGTTTGCGAAGAAATTTCATGCTCCCTTGTAAAAGTTTTTTTTTTAGTATTTTTAAAATACATAAATACAGTAGTTTATTTTGATACATGGTGTGGCTGCTGTATTTTGCAGTCTATTTTGATACACTTAAAATTAAGGTATTTGGTATTTTACTTAAAATATATCTTGATGTGTCTTTGCCCAACCCTTCTTTCGGGCAGGTGTGTTGAGGCAATTTGGAGGTAAACTCTGCAGGACACCAACCCTATAATTAAAAACACCTGAACCAGCTAATCAAAGTCTTGTTAGTCATAGAAACTTCCAGGCAGGTGTGTTGATGCAAGTTGGAGGTAAACTCTGCAGGACACCGGCCCTCCAGGACAGAGTTTGGAGACCCCTGATATAATCTATAGTCTAGATAAAAAGTGAAGTGTGTTTAAACTCACCCTTGTGGTGAGTACAAATTCTTAAGCGGCTCCCTTGTACTCCTAATAAAAGACATATTTTAAAGGTGTTTTTTTTCTTTATAGCTGATTATACTATAGATTTTGTGTAGCCCATATTGTTTTTTTCTATATTTAATTTTACTTACATGAAGCACCTTCTTTGCTCTTTATATCTGAAAAATACCTGAAGGTTATAATGCAGAATCGTTCCAAACTTGGTGTTGCGTGTAACTGTTTATAATCAGAATACTTGATAGGTAATAAGGGATTGCTGTTTATTTTTCAGTAGTCCTGTTACTGCTCTCATAAAATTAAACGTTACTTTGCACGTCGTGGATTGAGTACATCTCAGTAAACTGTCGTTAATTCAACTGCATATTCTTTTGATCGACATTCACACTGTGTGTTTTGATGGATGTGTTTAGTTATACTCACTTGATCCAGCGGGATGTGAAGCCCAGATAAACGAGTCTGTGAAGAAACAGAATAACAGGATGTAAATGATAATGTAAAACTGACCATATCTCATTGTGCTTACCTGTCTACAAAATAAACTTCAAAAGTAATGTTCTTTTATCATCATATTCATTTAATACATTTATTAATGTCTTTAGATGGTAGCAGTGGCATAACGCACACCTGTGAAAAGAACGAGATGGGGCTCCACCAGCAGTGAAGTCATGGATTAAAATGTATTGTGCATCTGCTGCAACATACTACTGAGTCTGTCTCCTCCATTTCCATAACTGATGTAACAGTAATAAATGTGGTGAATTATTATTGCATTGATGCAACTGATGTTATGATTTGACAACATTATATAGGCTATATAATGTGCTTTTATGTATAATCATTTTCTATTCTTAACTGTTTTAAATTCATTTTAAACCTCTTAAATCAATTTTTAAATCATTTTCAAAGTTTTGTTGTGATTCCTGCAGGAATATATATTTAGTCTATGTGGAGGTAAAAGTGCCGCTGCTTCGATTTGATTGTTATTTTAACAATAGCAGGAGCATCCTTCACAAACATCTGTATTTAGGCCCCAAGTCTACATATTTTATTTTAAAAAGTAAGCTCAATGAATTCATAATGTCCAGAACACATCTCCGTTCAAACACTGGTCTACATAATTGTATTCAAATTCATAATTTTGGAAAGAAAATTATTCAAGCAAAATTCATGTCTTGCGGTAAAAAAAAAAAGAACAGTATGAGAACTAGAAAACATTAAAGGAATAACTTTTGAGAAAAGCTAACTTTCTATACATCTTAACATATAACTTTTGATGATTATCTTATTTATTCTTTTGATCAAATGACTACTCGGAAAACAAACAAAAACTTTCGCACTCTCCGAGCGTTTTGGTGTGTGTTTCACTGAAGTTTTAAAGGGGTCATATGATGCTGCTAAAAAGAACATTATTTTGTGTATTTGGTGTAATGAAATGTGTTTATGCGGTTTCTGTTGTGATTTTGAAGCCCAAAAAAGGGCATCCATCCATCATAAAAAGTGCTCCACATGGCTATAAGAAAAATATCCATATTTACAACTTTATAAGCGGTAATTTCTAGCTTACACTGGCTACGTTTACATGCAACCAAATAATCTGTTTGTAATCGGATTGACGGCTCAATCGGACTGAAAAGCCTTCATGTAAACACCTTAAT
>NW_015636532.1:239679-244018 GCF_001515625.1 Sinocyclocheilus rhinocerous
AAGTGTTGTATAAATGCATGTCCTGTCATTATAAAACCATGCAACTGTGCAGTGGAGCAGGACAACCTCCCACCAGTCCTTGTTTTGGATACTCATCCACAGGCAACCCGTTTTGGGCGCAGGGAGGGGTATTTTTACTGCGTGATAAATATGAGCAGCACGGCACAGCGGTGTATATGTATATTTATCCATAAATGGATAAATATTAATTCTGCTGTTAAAAACAAATAAAGAAACTCTATAGTTGTGCAGTGTGCGCATGTTAAAAAAAAAATCAATTCCGATTTTAAGCTTGTGACATATAAACGCGCACATCAACCGGTCACTTTCTTTAGCGTTTATGTAAACACTACATTCAGATTCATCAATCGGAATGAATTCAGTCCGATTGAACCAAAAATTGTGCATGTAAACGTAGCCACTGTCGTACGCGCATTCATGAGAGAGTGGCGTTCCAGCGGATGCCGTAGAATGTAGGCGAATGTGGAAGTGACAAATGCGGAGGAGAGAGCAAAACAAATCACTCGTTACAAATTAGAAGTACAAAATGAGGATTTGTAAAGAAAAATGTCAGAGGATTTCAAAAGAAGCCAAGAGGAGACTGGTTTTCCTTTGCTCAAAACACAACTTGGTTCTTAAGAGACTTGCATATTCTAACTGGAGTTTATGCTATGCCTATGTCCTACGTCATTCGCTGGAATGCCACTCTCTCGTGAATGTGTGTACGACAGTCAGCGGTAGCTAGAGATTATGGTTTATAAAGTTGTAAATATGGATATTCATCTGAAAGATGAAAGTCATATTCACCTAGGATGGCTTGAGGGTGAGTAAATCATGGGGCAATTTTCATTTTTGGGTGAATTATCCCTTGTCACATAATGCAGCAAGCACAGTCATTGTGCTCCGGAGAAATGTCTTGATCACTTTCAATTTTAAGAACAATCTTTCAACAGTTGTCTTAGAGGTATAGTTTATAATAAGTAAGATGTGAGAGAAATTGATTTTCCCTGTTCGTTGTTTTAAAATTTAGACCATTAAGCCATATTAAGGGTTTCTCTACTCCATTGCATTACCTTTGTGTTCGCGTCTTTTGCAGTGTCTTGTGACACGGCGTTCTAAAAACGTGGCCCTCACAGCACAGCCAACTTTCAGTCACACATTCATAGTGAACTCACACACTTGACACTGTTATCATGCTCTCAAACCACACATGTCTGTTTTCCCACTTTCTTTTTTTGTCACTTTATTAAACCTTCAAATAACAAACAGGCATTATCATCATTCCACCATTAAACACATTAAACACAATAAATCCAAGCAGCATATCATAAATACAAGAATAATAATAATATTAATAAAGGAAAAAAATTAAGTTAAAATAATACCAGAACATGTAAAGTAAATTATAAGACAAATTAAATTTTGCATTATTGACACACTATTTTCCTATTTGATACTGTAAAGCAGCTTTGACACAATCTGTATTGTTAAAAGCACTATATAAATAAAGGTGATTTGACTTGACTTGGCTTACAAGTATGTTACCTGAAGTTTAGAGAGTTTTAAGGCACTCTTTTTTTTAATTGTTTTATGGATTGAAATAAAATTCTAAAATCATTTTTAAATGCCTCAAAACAGTGAGAAACTTTAACAAATCTACATTTGTGTATATAAATCTTGGCTACAATCAACATATTATTGCACAGAAATTCAATCTCAGTCTTTGTGCACTTTAGACTACATATAATCCATTCAGAATTTGAATAAATATTTTGTTTTTTGAACTGCTCAAGCAGTCAAGCAGTATCAGAGGAAGAAGAGTGCTGTTTTTCCAAATATCAGATTGTAAATGTGATATTCATTTTATACAGTTCAGAAACAAGAAGTTACGTAAGAACGGAAAGCTATTGAACTAATATTAATTTTCCTGGTATCCCACAGGCAAAAGAAGAAGAAAAAAGAAAAGAAAAAAAGCAGCTAAACATGAACTATAAAAACATAATTCAATCAGGTAAAGCTTTAAGCATAAAAGGTTCAGTGTAGGCTACATGACCTTACAAACATTCAAAAATATAATTCATATCATCGTCTATTTCAATGTGCAGCAGCTAGTCTAATGCTCTTTTTACATAATTAAATGTTCTCTAATCCAAACAGTTGCATTTCTTAATTAGAGTAATGAAATTAATATTAGAGTTCTACTCAGCCTACAGCAAGAAGGCTTGCAAAATAATGACGAACAGATGATGAGGATGGCCATAATACCAGGTATTGGAAGAATATTAAAATCCAACAGGAAAAAGAATAACTGTTGCTTTTGTATTTGTAGGAAATAAAGATGACAAAATAAATTTTACAGCTGTGGTGGTGGTTACGACATATATCTCAAACTACCCTTCCATCTGGCATCCTTCCATTCCACACAGTTGTGACACTGTCACACAGAACACGTTTTAACCTGCTTAATATATTGGGCGAATTCCAAACAGAAGTGTGCATCCCTATGCCCTACTCCCTTCGAAGGGCAGAGCCCTTAAAGTGTGTTCTTTAAAGGGTGTAGGGCATTTCTGTCTCGTAAAAGCATTTGAAACTTCCTTGAAAAAGGGAATGACTGACAAAAAGTTACCTTGACAACGCTGCACTTGTGTGCAGCATTCAATGCTCCAACAGTTGTTGCAAATAAATATTTATTCTTATTAGTATTATTTGATTCAAATACTGTGTAATTGTGTCTTATTTACTATTAAACTATTTCAAACTAAACTTGCTTAGTGCTTACACTACTCTCTTAAATCATATTTCTCACTGATTAAAGTATTTTGTATTACTTTAAAATATAAAGACAAATTTAATTAGCCTATTAAATCTACTTAAGTTTGTATGTGAAGTAGAAATAAAACCCAACTTTGCTTTAAAATGCATTGCAAGATCTCCTAACCGAAGATCACATGATCACAAACGCAAATCACTTCCATGAAGTGACCATCGCATGTTCCCTTCGCTAACGGACTTCTGGAAGGGCCCTTTGTGAAGGGATTCAGTTGTTCACTTTCGTTTGGAACGTCCCTACAAATGACGTTCCCTTCCCGAAGTGCCCTTCAAGGGCGCAAAAAAGCCGGTTGGAATTCGCCCATTATGACTCATCACATGACAGGAAACAGGACATGGACATCATAAAGGAGGCAGCATGGCAAGCTAACAATCTCTCTCATTTACAAATGCACCGGTGATCACCGATTCTGGACTGTGGAGTTTTATTCTGACTCACCTTTCCAGATACAAGCACTTAGAACATCACTTGGATTGTATGTACACTGTTGGACACTTTTGGGACATTCACTTTGGGACTGGCAGCAACACGCTAGATTTCTTAAAGGGGTCATGACATGAGAAATCAAATTGCCTTGATCTTTTGGCATATAAAAGGTCTTTGTACCATTAAAACATCCTGCAAGTTTCATAGCTTAAAACATCCTCCTCATAAACAAAGCATTTATTTAATCAAGCTCCAAAAACGGCTAATTTTGGATCCAATGGTACAAGGTGACGTCACCTAGCACCAGTCGTTTGCATAAACACCGCCTCCAGAGTGACAAATAGTCATCTTCTGACCATAGGCGTTCAGCCGCTAACGACTTGGGCCCTGGCCCAAATGGCACACTTCATGTGCACTTGCGGTCTTATGGACTTACAGTGGCCGCCGCGTGTGCAATGTCCATTAAGTCCAAGAGACCCTAGGGTGTCCCATTTGTCATTTTAGCGTTCAGAAGGGTGCTCGCGAGCGCCCCCTTTGCGGCCGTTATGCACCCTCGACCCACACTGGTGTGAGCTCCACACCAGACTTCTACCTGACAGTCAAAGCGTCATTATGTCACGAAAGTGCGGACTCAGAAGAAGACTGCGAGGGTTTTGGGTGCCATTTGGGACAGGGCCTTGGGCTGCGTTCCAGTTCACTTTTAGACACGCACTCGCGGACTTGCCTAAGCACTTCCCCTCGGGGGAATCCCCGCCGCCATTTTGAAGTGTGTTCCACTTGTCAAGTGGACGAGGGAAGTTTACATGGACAGACCCTTGACCCCTCGATTTTGACCTGAGGGAGCGAGTCGGCTTCATACGCACACTTCAGGCCGCTCCACAGACCACAATGCAACACGATTATTAAGTCATCGCAGATCGCGTTTAATTTATCCCCACCCCAAACAACTCTATAATATATAAATTATTTTTTTAAACATTTATAACAGCCCAAACATACCTATATACATATAGAATGCTGCACCAAACAAATTCGTAAGGGGGAAAATGTAAACAATAAACCAACTCCATAGCGGATTCCAAG
>NW_015636532.1:244058-277615 GCF_001515625.1 Sinocyclocheilus rhinocerous
ATCGTGTTGCATTGTGGTCTATGGAGCGGCCTGAAGTGTGCATATGAAGCAGACTCGCTCCCTCTGTCAAAATCGAGGGGTCGAGGGTATGTCCATGTAAACTTCCCTCGTCCACTTGACGTGGCACTTCAAAATGGCAGAGGGGATTCCCCCAAGGGTAAGTGCATAGGGAAGTTTGCAAGTGCGTGTCTAAAAGTGAACTGGAACGCAGCCCAGTTCAGCCCATTCCAAGGGTTCCACCAGTAGTGGGCACTCATGCAACGTAATCAATAACGTACATCCGAGTAAACGAGACGGAGGGAAGTTTGCGAGTGAAGGGCATTCAATAAACGGACTGGAACGCAGCCCTAGTATGCCTAATAAGAGCTTGATTAACTGGTTCAGGTGTGTTTGATTAGGGTTGGAGTCAAACTCTGCAGGACTCTCCAGGACCGAGTCTGGTGACCCCTGTCATAAGCAAACTTCATAATTTGAGTATAGCCAAAGCCTCTTAAGAAGTCAGTTCGCATGGTGGACATCTTGGAGCTATCTTCTGTGTCTGTAATAGGTGTAGGGAAACGGGCAATGAGAGAAAAAAAGAAAAAAACAAACTACACAACACCTTTTTTTTTTTTTTTACTAAAAACAGATTTCTTCAAAATGGCAGAGGGGATTCCCCCAAGGGTAAGTGCATAGGGAAGTTTGCAAGTGCGTGTCTAAAAGTGAACTGGAACGCAGCCCAGTTCAGCCCATTCCAAGGGTTCCACCAGTAGTGGGCACTCATGCAACGTAATCAATAACGTACATCCGAGTAAACGAGACGGAGGGAAGTTAGCGAGTGAAGGGCATAAAAAAGTGAACTGGAACGTCAAATGCAAATAGAAATTACAATCACTGCCGCTATCTTGTCTACACTGGATACAGTATACAGATGCGCGTTCACTTTCTGACACAGTCCACGTGCTCGAGTCTGTCTCAGTAGGACAGATGGAGTGAAAGAACGTTCACTTTGACGCGTTTGGTTTAAACAGCTCATTCACATCTTTGTACAGATATCAGAAGGTTCCCAGCGTAAGTGGATAGTTTGTTTTTAATGGCACCCCAGATCGTGTCAGAGGATTGATTGGAGGATTTTGTTTTGTAAACGAGGCACAGTGTCATGGAGAGTTCACAAAGAAACGTTTGTTGAAAGATGAAGCGGAACTCTGACTGCAGCTGCATCACATTGTAAGTAAATGATTTCATTATGCTTTGTCTGGAAATTACCCTTTTATTTGGATTATGTTGTCAAAACACTCAAAACATGCAATAATGAGGGGGCGTTGATACTGTTTCCAATGCAATGACGTTAGCCAATCATAACAGTGGCCGATTAATTATTGACTGAAGTCCTAAAGGACCCGCCCCTTAAAAACAGCCTGTTTCTGAGAGAAGTTCAGAATGAGGGTTGAAAATAATCATTTTCCCACATATTTGTTTTTTTGTGTGCAAAAAACTTTATTAACAATATAAGTAAACCTCAAAGAGCATATTAAAATAATAAAAAAAATCCATGTCATGACCCCTTTAAGGACTGTTTTTTTGGTATGGTGCAAACGGCCTCCACTCTTTTAACAGCCTAAGTTATTCTAGTTATATTGTGTTGTTTTAAAGTCTCTTGTGAATATTGTAAATACAATTTTGATTTTCACTTTTACATTTGTTGTCTGTCTCATCTTTTTAAACACTCCAATCTCTTACACAGTATAATCTCACCCCATTTTAACAATTGTAACATCTTCCGATAAGGCCAAACATTACAGAGTAATCAGCTTCATTTTCGATGGGTTTGTGCTCGGGAAACTACACAAAAATTTTCAGAAAGAGCGTAAGAGCAACACACACTTTCCTTACTGCTCTGCATACAGCAACCTCACTTAAAGGGATAGTTCACCCAAAAATTTAAATTTTGTCATTAATTACTCACCCTCATGTTGTTCCAAACCGTAAGACCTCCGTTCATCTTCGGAACACAAGTTAAGATATTTTTGATGGAATCTGAGAGCTCTCTGACCCTCCCATAGACAGCAAGGGTCCTTTACACAATCAAGGCCCAGAAACATAGCAAGGACATTGGTAAAATAATCCATGTGACATCAGGGGTTCAACTGTAATTTTACAAAGCTAGGAGAAAAGAGAATACTTTGCGCAAAAGAAAAAAAAACCGACTTTATTCAACAATTCGTCTCCTACGCATCACCCTAGAGCCATTTTGGAGAATATCAGCTGGACGTAAATTGCGTATGCTGTTTTGTGTCAGCTGCGCCACGCGGATACATTGTTTTCGTTCAAATCAAAGTGTAAACGACTTAAACAGCGTATCCGCAAGGTGATGTGTCACACGCAAGCCAAATTGCGTTCTGTGGGTCGTAGTGTGTCAAGAAGTTTGTGACACTAGTTGTTCCTTTGCCTTTTTGAATGCAGCATCGCACCCTGCAGACCACTGCCAACGTTTCTCTTTACACAGAAGGGCATTCAAAGGATTTGCTATAGTTGCCAAATTGGGTATGAATCTCCCGTAATAGTTTAACAGACCAAGGAATGATCTGAGCTGTGTGATGTTTATGGGGTTGGAGCATTGACAATTGCACTTACTTTTTCAGGTGACTTGTGCAAACCTTCAGCGTCAATTATGTGACCCAAGTATTCCAGTGAGTCCTTGAAGAAGTCACATTTCCCTTTTTCAACATGCAAGCCAAACCCCTCCAGGCGTCCAAGGACTGCATCCAGGTTTTCCAGGTGTTCAGCTTCAGTCCGCCAGTAACCAGAATGTCATCCAGGTAACAATGGACATTGGGAATACCTTGTAGTACTTGGTCCATAGCTCTCTGGAATATGGCTGGTGGAAGGCAATTATATTATGTTCCCCCTTTCTGTGTGGAAATTGTAAGGAACTTCCTGGACTTTTGAGGTAAGCATGTGACAAGTCCAGTTTGCTGAAACATTGACCCCCCGCCAATGAAGCGAACAGGTCCTCAATACGTGGTTATGGATAGTGTTCAATGTGCAGGGGGGGGGTATCGTCACTTTAAAGTCACCACAGATGACCGTTTTTCTTTACAACAGGGACTATTGGGGTAGCCCATTCGCTGTACTGTACCGGTGACAATACTTCCATTTCAGTGAAACGATTCAGCTTCTCTTCGACTTTTGGACGCAGAGCATATGGAATAACTCTGGGCTGACAAAACTTGGGTTTGTGTTCAGGTTTCAATGTTATTTTAGCTTTAATGCTCTTCATTTCTCCCAATTGTTTAGAGAAAACAGCGGCATGTTTCTGCAGAACAGCTTCTAGCGTCTTCAATTTGACTGTTTTTATTTCTTTCCAGTTCAGTTTAATCTGACGCAGCCATTCTCTGCCATAGAGTTGTGGATAATTCTCATGCATGACATACAATGGAAGAACAGCTGTCTGTTTGCCCATTTTTACATGAATATCAATTACACCTTCAGGGTGTAATGCTTGTCCTGTGTCTGTTCGAAGAACAATGTCCGTTGAGCATAAGGGCAGGTGTTTCAATATTCTCAGTGGTGAACAGTAATGTACTTAAGTACATTTTTCAAGTATCTGTACTTTACTGGAGTCGTTTTATTTTGAGTAACTTTTACTTTTACTTCACTACATTCCAAAGCATAAGATCGTACTTTTTACTTCACTACATTTCATAAAACATATCGTTACTCCTTATAATACTGTATATCACGTGCTCCGAGACGCAGAAGCGGTGTCTGATTCATTTCTGGAAATGTATGCAAACTAGTGAGTATTTTATTAGAAAATGTCCTATTTACATATTTAAACAACAGTTTCGAAAACTTAATTTTTTTGCAGTTCTTAATATAGTCAATCAACTGGTAATTCAATGTGTTACTTGCTGTTTCTGTGTAATTATTTGTAAAATGTACCATCAATTTCTGAGTGAAAGTAGTTTCAATGTAAATCCTACATACTATGTTTTTCATTGTACTTAGTACTTAGTTTTAGAGGTTAGGTCAAATCACTAAAATTTTAAGTAGAGCATTTGAAATTTGCTAGTCACAGACTTGTTGTTTTATTGGCCTTGTGTTTTACTGGAATGTTGATTCATGGCACATTGCCCAGTTCTATGCTTTCTGTTTTGCTGGTACCTGTAATTAAAGACAAAACAGGGAAAATATCTAGCACAGAAAACTATAGGCCTATTGCCTTAGCCAGCGTGATGTCTAAGGTATTAGAGATAATATTACTGGACCGATTTCAGCAATATGTTATTACCAATGATGAGCAGTTTGGTTTTAAAAGTATGGGACTGATATGTGTATCTATGCACTGAAAGAGGCTGTGAGTAAGTACAGAAGGCAGAACTCCACTATGTGTCTGTGCTTTTTAGATGCCTCTAAAGCCTTTGACCGCATTAATCATGGAAAGCTATTTGTAAAATTACAGCAGTGAGGGGTTCCCCCATACCTAGTCCAGGTTCTGCATTTTTGGTACACACCAAACAATGCAGGTTAGATGGGGCACGACAATATCGGAGCCTTTTTTAGTGACAAATGGGGTTAGACAGGGTGGAATATTGTCACCCATGCTCTTTAACCTTTATATGGACGATCTTACTCAGAGACTTAAAAACTGTAAGACTGGCTGCATGGTGGGAGAAAGACTTTTGAACCATCTACTGTATGCAGATGACCTAGTTGTAATGTCACCTTACTCTGCTGGGCTGCAACAGTTGCTTAGAGTCTGCTCTGACTATGGTGAGCAATATGATTTAAAGTTCAACACCAAAAAGAGTGTTGTTATATTGGCAAGGACAAAGGAGGACCGTAAGGCCGTGTTACCCTCTTTTTATTTGGCTGGACAGGAGTTATCTGTGGTGAATAAGGTCAAATATCTTGGTCACATCATTAGAAGTGACCTTTGTGATGATGATGACATTCAGAGACAGTATTGTAAATTGTATGCACAAGCTAACATGCTTGTTCGTAAATTTAGCATGTGTACTGATGATGTCAAAATAGCTTCATTTAAAGCCTATTGCACTCCACTGTATACTGCCCACTTGTGGTGCAGTTACAGTAAAGCTAAATTTAACAAGTTGCAGTGGACATTAGATGTAAATTATTTTCTTGTTATTTGTTGTTGTTGTTGTTATTCGTGTTGTATGTTGTTTTGTATGCTTTTTTATTTTATATGGACCTTTTTGAGTCTGAAATAAAGATATCATTCATTCATTCATTCATTCATTACTACATCACTCTCGTCAACGTAGTCCATATCTACAACAAAAATATATCTTGACTCCATATAGTGGTTATTTTGGGAAAATCCTAGGTATTTTGAGCAGTAGGATTATAAAAAAATATGTGCTAGTATATATTTAAATTAAGTAGCCTATATAAAATTGCAAAATAAATCTATCTATCAGTACTTTTTTACTTAAGTACATAAAAAATCGAGTACTTTTGTACTTTCACTCGAGTAAAATTGAAAAAGGAGTACTTTTACTTTTACTGGAGTAATATTTTATTATACGTATCTGTACTTTTACTCAAGTACTTGATTTGTGTACTTCGTCCACCACTGAATATTCTATTATAAGTCTCTGTTGAAATCAAAGACACTGCTGCGCCCGTGTCCAGTTCCATTTCAAGTGGCATTCCTTCGCCTGGTTTCACAATGATACTGGACTTTTCTCCTGGCTGTGACAGTATATACAGGGCTAAATCAGAGTCTGTTTCATCATCACTGGACACTACATCCGCATCAAGGTGGTGTACACTTCCTTTTTTAACATAACCTTTCTGCTTCGTTTCTATATTATGAAATATAGAAAATATATGGGTCAAAGACTTCCCATTTTGGTGTCTGCATCAAATTAAATTTACAAAAGTGACTTTATATACATAGAAAGCATATTTAATGCAAGTTAAGTGTCTCCTTTAAATTTATTTGAAAATGTCTTTGAAAATAAAATGTCAAAATTGGTGAAATAATGTCCCATGGTCATTCAGCATAACATATATTTATGTATGTGTGTTTATGTAAATGAAACAACATACTTATTCTAACCTCTACTTATTAAAACATATAAAAGAAAGGGTGATCATACAAAATTTTTATATATTTAAATGATTAAAAGCTTCTTTCTGACAAACGAGTAAAACCTGAATGATAGGGCTGCACTTTGATCCTTAAATGCAGTCTTTTAATGTAATTCCTTGTTCTAAATATTGACAATATTTTTTGTTATATGAACTACTGTTACACTAAATGACATTTTATTAGATGTCTTCTGTAAAAATGTATGGTCGTAATTTTTTGCTTTTTCAAACCTCTTTTCATCCTTGACCCATATATAGAAAATAAATACTATTTTTTACGCAATTTCATAAAAAATCAACAAGAACTAAACAATTATTCCAGATGAATCCATCATGACATTGATTAAAGATTAATTTACTGTCAGTCCATTTTATTAAACTGTTTTACTGTACTTCCTTTCTGTTACTTCAAGTTTCTCTAACAAAATGGTATAGCGCAGGTTAAAACTTGGTACCACATTACAAACCTTGCATGCCTGTTTTAGCTGAAACTTTGGACTGAGTTGCCCAAATCATAAACTTTGTACAAGTTATCATATAAAAACAGGTACTCTGAGTAATGAATTGTTTAAAAAGGAACTCAAGATGATTTTACTCCAGATAGTATATTCTAAGATTCAAAAACCACAAGCAAATTTCAAAAGAGTAATTACATACCCAGTTAGTGACAAGCCAGTCAATGCACGAAAAATTAAATAAAAATTTACTTTCATTATTCCTGCTTTAGGTTTGTGTCTCTAATCATTTGGAGGACTGACTGTCAGTGAGACAGTCCTCCACATGATTATATGCATGACAAGGGAGGAGGGGGAAGGAGGGGGCAAGAGGGAGGGAGCTGTGATGACAAAAAGGTTTGCTGAGCACAGTAAGTTGTAGCCTACTTACGTTCAAGTGTTCCTGTAGCTCAACTAGACAGGATGTGTGTATAGACTGAATATAATGTTTTTCAGATAACGGTTCCTGAGACTAAACACAGTTTCTGGGATGATCACAACCTTGTTTTCAAAATGAAAGAGACTTGTTCTTCTTAAGAAAACAGTACTCATGCACCCTCACGTTGTTTCAAACCCATAAAAATCATTTATTGTTGTAACCATTTTTTTATACTCTCTGAATCTGGATATTTTGTTTAAAACACTATGCATTTACCTCAGCATACAGTAAATAACATTCTGAATAATGGACAAAACAAGGGTATATACTTAAGAGCAATTGATGCCAAAGATACATGAATTAAAGAGGAATTTCATCGCATCACATTACTCGTAATTCAAGAGGTCAGTGTGCTGCTAAAAATACATAATCTGAGATGGGCACAGTCTGTTTAAAAACACTTTCATGTCATGTTTAATATTTTTTCTTTTTAGTTTCTTCCCTCAGAAGAAATTGCACTTATCCAACCCATCAGCTGCTTTGAGGTTATTTCACCAGGAAGGCCAGATGTCACCGTTATACTATGAATAAGAAATTAAACCTTTTAGTTGATTCTATAAAAATGCATCTGCGACATGGATAGGAGGTAGAATTTCAATTGATGCGAGTTAAATGTTCAAGAATACAGTATAACCAACTAGTAAAATATTTTAATTTGCAATAACATATATAGGCAGAGGTAGCATCAATGAGTCTTTGGCACTTCTAAAAATAGACAAGAAGAGCTTATCTAGTGCAAACTACAAAGTCATTGTCTATGACAACAAAACAAGTCAGAACACTCTTTACTGAGAATAAAAACATTGTTATAAGGCTGCGGGACAATTGGGCCATAATTATTATTTAGAGGTGCTTTTTAGGAAAAAAGATTGCTATTTTAAGATTGCGATTGTGGTATATTGCTTGCTATGTCTGCTAAATATTTGTGCCTGTATTGTGAATATATTGTGTAACTGAATGTTCAATGTTGAGGGAAACTGTTTGACTTCATTTGTAATTCGCTTTGGATCAAAGCGTCTGCTAAATGATTAAATGAACATAACATTAAATGTAAATGTTTTAGAATTTGCTATTGATATATGAATGCCCAAGGTGGTTACAGCTCTATGGACCCTTTTCACAGACTGTGATGATGTGTTTCAACGGTCGTCACCATCGTAAATCCTGCAACGTTTTAGCTGCTTTGAGGTTATTTCACCAGGAAGGCCAGATGTCACCGTTATACTATGAATAAGAAATTAAACCTTTTAGTTGATTCTATAAAAATGCATTGTAAATGTTTTAGAATTTGCTATTGATATATGAATGCCCAAGGTGGTTACAGCTCTATGGACCCTTTTCACAGACTGTGATGATGTGTTTCAACGGTCGTCACCATCGTAAATCCTGCAACGTTTTCATTTTTTTAAATTACGTACATTTATAACATAACACTTTGTACTGTATTACCTTTGCATCAAATTACACAAAAATAGTCAACACTGCTGTGAGGGTGGTACTAATACAGAGGCTGTAGGAGTGACGGTAAATTTGACTGTTCTTTCTTCTGATTGCCATTATCAATCTCTCTATTTTGTCCTCTTTTTGAAAGTCGTGAAGTATCAAGTCTCGGAATAAGCCTACAGTTTCGGTTCTCAGGTGCTGCTGCCCTACTGCTCTGCACATTTTGTATGTCTCTCATCTAACCCACCGCATTTAGATCATCAGGTCGTCAAGAAAGAGCTGTGTGAACGACATTTCTGCCCGATAAGAGAAACCACGACCTTACAGACTCACCACTGCTGCTTCTCATGAATCAGTATCAGTCCCCATCTGTAAATAAAAAGAAAGAAATTTTACACACTACAAACTGTATCCTATAAATGTATGTTTATGTAATGTAATGTATAAATGTATGTTAAAGGTATAGGGATATTGCTTTAAAATATTGAAACAAGGATGCAAATTCATGAGGGGTATAAAATAATTTTATATTTATACATTTATTGAGAAAAAAACATTTGCTGAATTCAAAATAGCATATTACTTTTACTTTTTGACATATCTTCATATGGCACAAATAGTAAGTGTAGTATGCAAGTATACTTTTCTGAATTCAACAAAATGGTTCATTTTCAGTTATGCCATTGTCACAAGTTTGGCTGCTGCTTTGGTCAGAAGTGCAACTGTCTTGCCCATTCTTAACAATGTATTTGCATCCCTGTTTATGAGTGATCGTAAGCTGTAGGTAGAAGTAGTGTTAAGGTGCTCTCGGTTTATTACGGTGTGGGTGGATGCATTTTGCTCCGGCAACCATGATAGAGCTTGAGCTCTTTGACAGGATATTCCCTCTCACACGGAGAACTCTGAAAGAGCAGAAGCCTTTTAAAAGTTAATATGCTTATTCAGTGCATGATTATACACTAGCTGCTCACGTTTACACACACACATACACACCTGCAGTTCCTTGTGCAGTCTGAACGTGGTGCCAGAAAGCTCACAGTGATGACTGTGGAAAGTTTTGCTACTTTCACTTTTAATCTCACAAGCACGCAATGGCCCAGTTTGACACAGATTCCCTATATTCTCTGCACACACAAAAAGCAAACAACTACTGCACTGTTGTTAAAACAACAAGCAATGTAAAAGCAGTAGGCTATTATATAGGATTTATTGTAGTTGTTTTTCACTTCATTGTTGGAGGTTCTTTATTGCACCATATTATGTATGCTAAAGTAAAAGTCAAAAGCTTGGACACATTTCATTTAAGTCAAAAATGTTTCTTGTGACATCTTTTGAGCCAAATGTGTATGGTTAAATGTTTGGGATTAGTTTTGTAGATATTGTGCCATTATTCCTTTACTAAATGAAAATGTATGCTAAAAAAACATTCCAGAAGCTACAAGAACAGAATTGATTTAAGATTTCTGACATATAAACATTGTAAATGAGCATTTAAATGTATATGTTATATGTATACTTTAAAGGGGTCATATGATGCGATTTCAAGTTTTCCTTTCTCTTTGGAGTGTTATTTTGGAATGTCTTCATTTCCAAATTAAGGAAATGACTTATCACACTGAAATCTGCAATGTTTCATACTTTTTTCACCATTCTCGTCAATTATGGTGACTGAATTGATTTTCAAAGACACTATGCATTGGTGTTTGTGTGATGAAACATACCCAGGTACCTCCTGATGCTGATAATATACTGATTCCTCTTGATCAGCAGGTGAGAGTGACAGCTAAGTGAAAAATAGATTGGCAGCACTCTTTCCTGGTAATGCAGAGTTCTCTCTATTATAAAATAAACCATAAAACAATAAATACATAACTGAATTTCTTAGTCACAGAAACCATATCCAGAGTCACGTTCAATAGATAAGGTCTCATATTCAGAAAACCAATTCGCACTGCACTGACAGCCTCCTGAGTACATTATGTCACTTCTCAGACATTCCATGATCCGAGAAACGCAGATTCAACTTGTTCGGCGAAAACAAGCACCAACCAACAGCAACAGATGCCAACGAGTAAACTTGACGACTGTGTTTATTGCCATTTGTCTGAATTTGCCTATACTGGGCATTTTGAACATGAGACCGTTTTTGTACTACAGAATAGTTAGTACATAGTTATTACAGTTAGTACAAATTAAACAACAACTAAGTTAAAATGCACTTCGGACCATGATGGACCATAATGAAGGAATTAAAACCTTTGTCATAGTTCATTATTGTACTGTACCAAAAGCGGACAATTGGTTGTTGGCCAGTTTCATGCCAAAGCTTGTGTTTTCTGTGGAATTTTGTTTAGATCGATCTGCATTTCAAATCGGTAGCTGTTGCCTCTTAACATAGAACTAAAGCAGCTCCAAGGAAAATCATCTAAAAAAAATCAGGAAAGGCTTTTATCTTAATTCTTATTTGCGTGTATTATTATTCAGTGCCAGTTCCAGAATAGGCTGAAATCTTACCCATGTCCTCTTTCTCTAGAACTTCATAGCAGCTCCAGAACTCTTCATTGGCCTGCTGAATTCCTTTAAGCTCCAAAACCACAGAAACCAACTTGACTACTGTCATATCTGCTGTGACCTAACACATAGTACACGCAAAGAAAAAAATGTACCTACAAACATCTTACTCTAACATTTGTGGAAGAAGTCTACAAATAATGTACTTAAATAAATGTAAGTTTGTGTTAAGATTAAAATATGCACCTGAACAAGCACCTCCGCACCCTCAGCTTTCTTCTCCAGGTAAACAGCACAAATGGTGCTGGATGGAGTTCGACTCAAGGGCCTCTGAAATATAATAAAGTCAGCCATTAATGTCAAATACCAGCAAAACAAAACAATTCAAATAATACATCAACAACCTTTCAGTGTTACTGTACTATCCGGTAACGTCATCAAAGCCAGCACATCAACATGAGAAGTTATTTAGATATTTCATTATGGCAAAACAGCATTTAAAAAAAAAAAGCTCTTAACATAATATTGTAAATGCCCATGTCCTGTGAACTCTGACCTGGGACTTGTGTTTATTCAGGATGACTGACGTCATGTTTAGCTGCCTCTGAAGGTCAGACTCTGAGACCTGCAAAAGAAGCTTCATCTCAGTCATCATTTTTATCAACAGTTTATCAGCAGCATTTGATCAGCATTTGGAATTAATATTTATCAGTTGGGCTATATGTCAGCATGAATCAAATTGCAATATACCTTTAAATGCTGCACTATGTAAATTAAGGCCCTCTAGAGATAAAAAATAAATCTTCATGAGACTTGGGGAAGAAGACTGTTTTGACTGTACTTCATCCCTGCTCCTCACCATGAATGAATGTGGCTTGAGGCACCAGTGTACACATGAATACAGGGCATCTTATCAGAACGGATGGACAAATAAATAATGTGTTTATTGTTTGTTTGTTTTTGCAACCAATGATTCCCCATGAACTGTTTTGAATGATCCATGGCTAGTTTTTCTCATTCATTATGACAATGCTACTGTAGCTTCTTTTCTCGGAGTAGGGATTTGACGTGACATGCACAGTTGAATGAAGTGTGTATGCAATTATTTACCACAAAATCAGTCCCGACTGCTCTAAAATTGATATAATTGTTATTGATTTATCAAAATGCCCAAACACACTTTGATAAACCTATAATAATGATATATATTATTTCACATTAAGACATGGTTTGGAAGAAGGAATTTATCTTTAAAGGTTTAGCTAATGATCAGATTTAAAGGTTGTACTGACTCACATTAAAAATGCTGCAGTAGTTTTGGATCAGCTCCTCCACCACCTGAGATCCTGTGACATCTGTTCCATCCGTGTGAAAAAGCGTTGGACCGAATACGATACCAAGGTTTCGTATAGTCATCTGATTCTCATCAGACAGGTGTTGAACACTGACAAAGCAGACATTTCGGGTCAAGTTTTTGGATGTACTACTAGCAATAACTACATACTCCCCCTTATGATCAATTCAAATCAACAGAGTACCAGAAATATTCAAAACAACTTTTTAAAGTAGGTAAAAAGTTCCCGTCTATTTTTAGAGTTGCTTCATCGGAAAAGAAAATGACTGTTTTATAGTGGTTTGTGTAGTACTTTTTAGCTTTTAGACAGCTGAGCAAGCCACATGACTTATAACATACCAAACCAGGTGGTGTATGAGTGCTTTGAGTGTTTCTCTGTTAACATCTGGGAGGTTTGAAAGGAGAATCTGGTATCTATTTATCTTCTCAGTTCTGTCCTCTAGACCTGCAGAGAGTTTAAAAAAAAAAAGTACTTACAGTGTTCAACTACTCCCACTTTCCAAGCGGTATTAAATGTCTCATCTCCCATTACTCCAATTTTTATTCACCTGCAGCTCTAAGCCAGTTGTTGTTGTTTTCTTGTCCATTAAACACTCCACCTTTGACCTCCCTGAGAAATCGTTTTAGCATGTTAGCCACGTCATCCACAGAATAGTCCGACTCAAGCAGTGTTATGCTTCGTGCATCATTTTGAAACCTCTCCAGCAGTTTGGTCACATGAGAATTAATGCCACTCTTCCGGTAGATTCCTGATGACATCAGTCCTAGAGTACAACAGACTCAATGAGCCAATCAGCTGCCTGACCAGTAAATGAAATGCCTTAAAGGGGTCATATGATGCTTTTTTAAAGATCATTATTTTGTGTATTTGGTGTAA
The DNA here is from genome assembly GCF_001515625.1 of Sinocyclocheilus rhinocerous. Lineage (NCBI taxonomy): Eukaryota > Metazoa > Chordata > Actinopteri > Cypriniformes > Cyprinidae > Sinocyclocheilus > Sinocyclocheilus rhinocerous. The sequence continues at coordinate 257,279 of NW_015636532.1, forward strand.
CAGAATATGTTGACATGCTTTAATGTTCATAATCAGCTACCACATAACATAAAAAACACTCAGAATACCTTAGAACATTCTGGCAATAACACTGTAGTGACTCTTTTTCCAGATTTTAAATTTCGACAACAGAATGTTTGTGTTTTCTTATGTAATGGAAATGTGTGTTTGTATACCATAACGTGTTACATGGTCCAGGCAGCGGTCAATAGTCACTGGGACACCCAGATCAGTGAGTTGCTGTTGTGATAATGGCTGATCTCCGGCACCAGATCTCTGCTGAATGAAGGTCTGCCAGCCCACAAAATGAGGCCTGCGGTCAGCTAGCAAATGCAGAGGTCCACCTCTCCACACAAGTACCATGTAGCCAGCACTGTCAGAGAGATCTACGTACACATACGCACTCAGAGTACATTTATACAGACACCCACATTTTCATATTGTCTCTCTATCACTACTTGTTGTGTGTGAGCTGTAACTCACTGAGTGTGAGTAGCTTGCGCAGGTCAATTATTTGTACATTGTCTTCCAGTAACACCTGGAGTTTGAAGCCGCTCAGGAAAAACCAACCAATGCCATGGTTGCCCTCGGTGCAGCGCAGGCGACCCAGACGATCACAGGTTCCACACACATCAAACAGTGCAGGAGGCAGCACAGCCTAAATCGAGGGAAGAGAAGGAAGGAAGTAGATCAGTTTATTTGTCTCCAACTCCAATATAGTAAATAAACATCGCTCCAGCTTTACAGAATAATGCAAGGAAGGAGAGATGAATATTTACAAATAAAAAACAAAAACTTTATTTTTTATGTTTTTGAAATGAGTCTCTTATGCTCACAAATTTATTTGATTAGAAAATACAGTAAAACAGTAATATTACAAATTATTATAGTGTAGTCAAAGACTATACAATACCTTAAAAGGACTTTGGTATAGTATTGTAGTATAGTAATATTATAATATATTATTATAGCAAAACTTTCCCATTTCTATTGTAATAGATTTGAAAATGTTATTTATTTCTGAAATAGCAAAACGGATACCTTAGTACCCCCTTGTGGTCCAGTTTGAAAACCTAATCTAAAGCACTTGTTTGTCATTTAAGTGAGCTAAAAAAAAATTTTTTTTTTAAAGTTTATCACCATGGCAATAGCCTGGATCCAGTTCTTGATGATGCTGCCATCATCACTTGCAAACAGGTAGACTCTTCCCTCCTCAGAGTACAGTTCAAATGTGTGTTCATAGCTGCCAGAAAATTAGAGAGGACATGGTAAATATGGCGTTAACAGAATTAACGTGGTAAAAATAAACTCACTTAGGATTGAAGTTCAGGGATCATTACCCATGTTTCCCTGGGCTGTTGACAGACAGGCAGATGATTTCACTGGTCTTCATGCCACCACACTTGTGGTGACTCTGTTCACTCTTAAAGTAGCTAAACATTCCATCACTAAGACAACACCAACGCCGAGAGAAATCTACAATATTCACCACAATAAGGTTCATACACATACAGACACAAGGCACCTCAACACAATATATGTTTATGGTTGCTCATTTATTTGTAATTGAAAAACACTTTAATTTGCAATGAAATATTGTAGATTAATGTGCAAACGAAAGCCTAAAAAGCCTATAGCATGAGATTTTACAATTTCCAAAAACTGTTTAAATGGTCACATCATTTAAATGTAATTAAAGTTAAAAAGTTAAAACAAATTTGAAATTGTGTTTATTCTACAACTATAACGTTTTATAATTTTATATCTATAATTATTAAAATATTTCTTCCACATTTATTTTGGTGCTATCGGTAAAAAAAAAAAACTATTTTAGAAATATTAATTATATACTGTAAAAATATTTTGCTGTATGTATATCTGTGTATATTCTATATATACTGTATATAAGTTGTAAGATCCACTTTTAATGTTAATCAAGATTCTTGCATAGTACAATGAACGTTTTATCTCAAATACCAGGTAAAATAAACCTTTTGATGATATAAAAGTATCATTTTAGGCTTTTAAGTCTTTTTGGAAGTCAAACATCCTCACAAATACACAAAATTTAATATCATCAGTTTACTTAATGAACACATACCTGCTTTGGTTTTGTGGTCTGTGATTGGCTTAGCTGATGAGGCGGTCTTAAAAAGATAGCCAGACTGAGATCGAATGGATGTATCTTTATCCACTGGTGTAAACGACTCTAATAAACAACAAATCAAGAGAAGTGTGAACCTGTGCATCGAAACTTATGTACATTGCGGTTTTGTGTGTGTATCTGTGCACCTGAGTTCAAGTTCTGCATAAGAAGCTCCGCCTGTACTGTTTGGCCACTGCGTTTGGCCAGAGAGAGTGGAGTAGGGAATTCTGGGATACCAGTGTTGCAGTTGATATCCGCGCCACAATTCAGCACTGAGAGAGTCTCCAACAAATCACCAGACTGCACCACTGAACACAGAGCCTAGGAAACCCAGAGCAACCGAACATGAGAGAAGAACCGTCATTTGATGTGCATTTAGTGTCATTTTTTTGCCATTTGTATTGAATTGACTAACACTGTTGAGTGCCTCCTGTTGGCCACAGAGTGTGTGGTATTTGCGATATTTTCCATCTTTGTATTTTGCTGTGATGTGTTCGAGACGTTGCTCGCTGTGTGCGATCGAACAGAGACTCTCGCTCGGGGGAACATTTGCTCCCCAGAACTGATTTGCTTTGCCGTTACCCAGCAGCAGAAAAACCTGGCAATACATAAAGAGATCATCATGTATCATCCTGAAAGAGAAAGGCACAATTGCACCTGCAAAGCATGAATTTAACTATCAGATGTAGCTGTGGCAACACATAGACTGGATGCATCATATTCATTGTACCCTGATGAGGTCATCAGTCCACACTCGCTCATCCAGCTTCAGACTGCGAACCTTTGACACGTTCTGGCCCAGACTTCTGTGTGCACCTGTTATCACACAAATGTGCACATATTTATGAGCCCACATACAGTAGCCTACATACATACAACAGCTGTCATTTGTTAACATGGAAGTGTTTGTATGCACCTGCACATTTTTCACACAGCAGAACACACAGGTTGACTGAAGCCCACTCCGGCATCGAAGAGCTGCAGTCCGCACACAAGCGGTTTGATGGCACGCGCCAAATGCTCTCACACAACCCATCACATGACAGAGCGCGACTCACGCACTCATTAAGCGCCTCAGACCATCTCTGCTTCTCACTCTCTGAATCCACCATAAAACTAGAGAGAGAGAGAAAAATACAAATGTAAATAGGGGGCTCGTGCAGGTGTTTTTCATTAATGTAGTGAGTTAGTTCACAGTTTCATTATTAAGTTTATGGTTTATTTTGCTTTGTCGAGTAAGTCATGTCCACATATGCCATCTTTGAAGCCCTGACAGACCTTCATAAAGTATGTAAAGCACATTTTTTGTGACTGTTATAGATCAGTGAATGTGCTTGAAGAAACTTCAGAGAATAACGCTTGGATAGCTGCATTTGTTTTTTGCTTTTGATCCACATTGTAGTGCATTGAGCCCAGAGTTGCCCACTTAAACAGGAAGAGACTGTCTGGCTGGTATATGAATCGACACTATAAAAAATAATGGAAATGTACACTGACCCTGTGATCAGGCAATCTGATGAGAGCTTCATAATTCTGTCATTATTGTTAACTAAACCTAAAACTATTAAAAACTGTGTTCGGTAATTGAAATAAAGCTGAATTAAAATAAAATATAAATATTAGATGAAAAACGTACATTTAGAAAAATTACATATGCTTAAATTGAAGTACTAAAATACTGTAACTGAAATAAAAATACATGGAAAAATATTGAAAACAAAATAAAAAAACATTACAAAATTACTAAAACTTAAAGGGATAAGGGATAGTTCACCAGTTGCGTTGCTGTCTATGCAGGGTCAGAGAGCTCTCCAATTTCATCAAAAATATCTTAATTTGTGTTCCGAAGATGAACGAAGGTCTTACGGGTTTGGAACGACATGAGGGTGAGTAATTAATGACAGAATTCTCATTTTGGGGTGAACAATCCCTTTAAAATTATAATAAAAACGAATTAAATAAAGCTAAAGCGAATTCTAAATATTTATAAAATGCTATAATAGTATATAAATAATAAGTGCCTTCCAGCTTGTGCAAAATGTGAAAAGTTGCAGCGTTTACCTGAAAGCTCTGTATGGAGTGGTGAGCGTGAAAGAGCGCTTGTTTTCTCCATCTCTCACGTTGGCCATTCGCATATCTATATCAGTGATACCTACACCCTGAAAATATTCCTATACACAACACAAACACAAATAATCTATTAATTAACTCACATTTACAAAACATTTACAAAGGCATCCATTCACATTCAGACTCACACCTCATGGCTTCTGAAGAGGAACAGTTTGTCCTTGCTGATAAGTGTGTAGACTTTGGTACGTGGCGACAACATTTCCATGCAGCCCTCGAAACTAATATTCACACTTCCATTCCTAAAGAACAGATTCCGGGGCTCCAGACTATGTTTGTGATCACTCAGAATCTTTTCAATACAACACACCCAGTCATTTCTTTCCTCTGTAAAAAATAAAATAAAATAAAAAATACACATAAAATAAAAATGCATGTAAATGATTCATAGCCTGAATGCAAAAGCAAAGATGTGTAGTAGACGTTCTGCAAGGTTAGGAAAAATTTGATGGACAAATACGCACGAGTGCTTTCAGCTCGAAACAGGAAAGTCCGGCTCTGACTGTGGAGCTCGAATCGCAAGTCTCCGACACTGACCACCTTATCGACAGATCCCAGAGACACCATCCTTTTAGAGTATACTTCCTGTCACAGAGAGACAGACAGGGAGTAATTCTTTATTACACACAGAGATGGGTAGATTAATTACAAATTGTAAAAAGTCCATTACTGATTCCAAATTACATGACAAAAATTGTAGTTAGTAATGTAATCTATTACATTACATATTTTAGGTAATATAATCAGACTACTTTTTGATTACTTTTAGATTACTTTTGACGCAACTTGTTTATCAAATTGATTTAAATAGGACAGTCTTGTACCCTATTGATATAAAAATACAAAGAGAAAAAAAAATTCCATTCCTTGTAATTAACAACATGAAGTGCATTAAACACTACATTACATCAAGGTTTTCCAAACTGGGGTTTGTAAAGAAACTGCAGGCAGTTCTTCAGTATAATGAAAAGCTAATAATCAATTAAATCATCAAAATGTCAAATTAAAATAAATCATTTTTAAACAACATAAATCAAAATAAAACACTTAGATTTTTTTGATTTTGATAAACTGATTTTAACTGTGAACATGCAAATGTGATACTTAATTATTAAAATATTTATTTTGAAATATCAGAGGTAGTTCAAGTAAACATATTAGGTAAACAAGGTTCAGATGGCAAAAAAAGTTGGGAATCCCTGCATTACATTTAATCTAATTACAAGTACTTAATCTCTGGAATCTGATTACGGAATCCAGATGACATTTGATCAGTTTCTACCCAGCTCTGGTTTCACAGGTATATCAAATCATGTTTACTATCATTCCTGCCACAGAAGAACAAAATGTTGTTTCACAGGGTCTGTTAACAGGACGATAACAACTCATAAAGAACACACAGTGAACAATGCTACACTCTATAGACAACAAATAAATATGAAAACTAAAGGGATACATATAGTATATTTGGAAGGGGTACAATTCAAATTTACAGTAAATTTGAAAATGCAGTTGTCCCCTTATTGTCCCCAATTACCTTGGCCATCATCTAACGCTCACTTAAAATACATTTTCCAAACCAAAAATCCTTTTTAAACACTGTTAAAAGTTTATTTTTAGCAAATCTCAAAAATAATAGCAGTTTTTCTTATTGTACATTATAATGTTCTGGTGCCTAGAATTCACCAGCAGTATTTAAAATGACAATTTAGTTTATAGTGTTTTTTTATATTTATTTATTGAAACAAAACAGTAAAAAGAAGAAGAAGAAGAATATTGGCCATTTAATGGTTATCTGACATAATATAAATCTAGCGTAGCGTTAGTTCTGGCAGGTCACGTTAGTCAAGCTCGCATCAGCTGACTCTCAGCTGATCCCCATCAACCTATGGGAATACGACACCTATCTAAGCATTCATATATAAGGTCCCTCAGTATTATCAGCAGTTTTCGCATTGCTCAATAGCTAATTACCCTCCTCCATCCCCAACTCCTCCTCTGTCAGTCAGGATTCAGCCTTCTGATTCTAATTCTAAAATGTGTACATAACATTATTGAACTTATAACGATATCTGCAATACATTTATGTTGGTTCTGTTCTGTTTACCCTGGGGGGGGGGGGGTTATCGCTGCTCTCCCTGCTCTCATCCATGCTAGGTTGCATTGATGCACAGGGAGTTCTTGCCCAGAACAGGACCATACTGCCAATCCAAACTGTATGCTAATTGTCAATCATCTTTGACGATAGTGGTCCTGACAGAATTATTGGATAATCAGTATCAGCCAAAAATGAAAGAGTTAATTCAGTAATAGTGACGATTATGGTAATTAATCATAGAGTTGCGGTGCAAAGGACTGGCAGTGCATGGTTTAAAGTGTTATTATTGCTATTATTATTTAGATTATTATCTCAGATAGAGTACACCTCTGCCTTCCTTTTTTAACTTTTACAGTCCAAACACTATCGCCCGGTTTCACAGACAAGGCTTAAGCCTAGTCCTAGACTAAAGTGCAAGTCTGAGCTGTTTCAACTGAAAGAAACATGCACTGACTGATCTTAAAATATATCAGTGCCTTTGTTTTGTCTCAAGATGCACACCAGTAATGTTTTTTTTCTAAGGCATGTTTATAAAAATTACTTAAATGTCCTAATTGAACTATGGCCTAATCCTGGTTTAGGCTAAACCCTGTCTGTGAAACCGGGCCTATAAATGCTACATTTACCTAATCCAAATATCAGGCAATTGAATGACTTGCTAAATGGCAAAAATTTGTTAGTTTGATGTAATATTTGATTTAAACCGAAACCCAAAGGCAGGAATACATTCCAGCTTTCATACCCCTTCGGTTTTCATGTTGGTCATCACCCCCTCTTCATTCCAATCATTGCTTATGGCTTATCATGTTTTACAGTAAATGCTTAACAACTTCCTTAAAGTAAATCAAAACATGGCAGGACTTTTTAATAGTCATTTTGGAAGGAAACTAGTGTCTTGTGAACTAGAAAATATGAAAAGAATCTTAATAATCTTGATTGTTTAAGATTATGAAACATTTTTTTAAAATGACCCATATAGTTATTCATTTGTTACCTTGATGGATTGAAAATATCTCAAATATTCTGAATCCAGCTGCACCCATCGGCGCTGGTAAATCTTCGCTCTGAAAATACAAACATGAATATTATAAAACACTTATAAATAACAAAAATATAAACAACTTCAGGATGTCAGAAAAGTCGTAGAAGATATATAAATTGTATATAAGTTGTTTCTTACCCTTTTGGAGGAGTTTTCTCTAGCCAGCCAGCTTTAACAATCTGACGGAAGTCCTCTGAGAAATCAGGAAAGCCTGTACATCGGATGTCAATACTGTCCTCACTAACATGAACAAATTAATATTATTAGATACAGAATAATTCTAATTTATTTTTCACTGAAGGCTCATGCAAACACACACACACTGAAATAACATTATCCACATAACAGCATTTGTTTTTTCACGCACACACCGTTCTCTCAGAATTACTGTCTCTTCTTTATCCTCTTCAACTTTCAGGTTGTTAAAACACTTCTGGATGTCTCGCAAGAGATCCTCCTGCTGGAAGACATTTAACCATTAGATACAAACAGCTGTTGATACACCACTGTTCGAAGGTTTGGGGTCAGTAGGGAAATCAATATTTATAATTTAAGCAGCAAGAATTCCTTAAACTGATCAAAAGTGGCAGTCAAGACATTTATAATGTAAAAAAATATATTTATTTTTCAAAAATAAATAATTTTAGATGCTTCTTGAGTGTCAAATCAGCCATCGCAATATTAGAACTTTGCCATTACAGAAATAGCTTTATTAAATAAATAAAAATAGTAAACAGTTGCATTAAACGTGATATAAAATTTTATTCATATTTCACAATATTAATTGTGAAATTTTTACTGTATTTGTAATCAAATAAATGTAGCCTTCAAGGAGCATGAGATACATTTTTCCTTACTGACGCCAAACTTTTAAACGGTAGTGTATATTCAACAAGAACTTAGTGGTAGAACAGAATATTTATCAGACAAAAACTAGAAATGGGTAATTCTGTGTCAACTCAACCAGAGGTCCCCGGCTAAAATTTTTGATTTTGCTAATATTTTTTCTGATTGCGATATCTTTAATACTTCTTGAGTTATAGGCACACAAACTTTGGAAAAAGAATCTTTATGGCACTCAGACAGGTATATTCAATGCAGTTGTTTTGACAGAAGGAAACAAGATACATTTCTAGTTTTAATATTATTTGTTCTTCAGACTTTCATCTTTAAAAGTAAAGAAGTATCATATTTTTTGCAAATTGACCCACATTTGGTTTTTGACCACTGAAAATGTGTACAATTTACTGATTTACTCCTGGAGCCATACTGAAATTACAATATCTCTGGAACTGAACCATAAATGGCCTTAAAAATGAAGATGCCAAAAGGAAAGTTTGTTAAGACCCATTATCTAAAAGGGCATTAAGATCTCTTTAATATTTTTTGAGTTACATGCCTGCAAACTTTGGAGAAAAAACTTGAAAAAAGTGCTCTTTCCCCAGTTTTGAATGGTCACCATTGTAACATAAAGCAACCAACATTGCTAAAGTGAACAGATTTTACTGAGACCTACCAATCTCTGTGTGAAAATAACATTATGATGCTGCCATCTTTCTGAAGTCATTTTTAACCCCCTGTATCTATTTTATATATATTATGTATATTTGGCTCTGAATCTCAGGTGAAAATTGCCATTTTGACCTTCCTCTACAAAACAGTGGATTACTCCGTAAATATTTATCCATGACATTTAATATTTTGGCTTTCATCACTATACACGTTTATCTCTCTTCAGAAAAAATATTAGCAAAATTAAAAATTTGAGCCGGGGACATCTGGTTGAGTTGACACGGAATGACCCAAATGTATTAAAAATGAAGTACTGTACATTTTAGCTTGACGGCACAGCAGTGAGTGTGAGTTTTACATATAGGCCTAACAAAATGACTAGTTAACCAGCTATCACACAGACACCATATAAACACTCACAGACACACAATTTACCTTTAAAGCCATGTTCTGGGATTATGTTGGGTGCACCTGTGAAGGATGCAGAAGGCATGAATAAATCAATTATCGAAGTGAGTTAATCAACCAATAAAAAAAATGGAAACCATTATATGTGTGGTATCTTTAATACTGAAAAGGAAACTATATATCTATGAAATACAGGGCAGTCAGATCATTTTTCCTGGCACAGTTCCAAACCATCTTGACATTTCCTTACTGGTTTGAAATTTGTACAACATTTTTTCTGACTTAGGATAATTATATTTTGTTTTGGGTTAAAATAAGGAACTCAGTTTGACTCAGTTTACACAAATACTCTGGACAAAAAACAATCTAGAGAACGGTTAACTACTGTGTTGTCTATAACAATAATCTTATCAAACCTAATGTAAGGCTGTGACCTTAATTACAGAAATAAACCAACATCTCTTCCGCCCAGTAATTTACTGTAACAAACTGAATAAAGTCACCAAACCTGATGCACAGCATTTCTAAAACGTTCCCAGCTCAGACATTAAGAAACACACAACCTTTGAAAGATATCAGAAGTAACAATAGTAACAATAGTCCTTTCAGCACACACAATAATGCTCTTCTTCACTGTGGTCAAGTTTGGGAAGTAAGCTCAGATCTGTGTTCTCCATGAAACCAAGATAAAAACTCAAACATTTTTATTGTCCATCCAGCTGGAGTGGAGTGCAAAAACACACACATTAAAAAGTGCCCATGGTCTCCATCCACCTATCTGTTTACAAAAATACACACATGCAGAAATAGACACTCTTATGTGAATATTAGAGGAATAAAGATGTATTTAATAGCAGATATTGGTGAAATTAATATCTGGTCAAATAAGTAAGTGGTCAAATAAACATCTGATAGCCTACATACATTTAACTATACTTAACTATTTAAGAGCTAGTGACTAAGAAACACATGCAGGCGCGCACACACAGGTATCCTTTTTCAAAACAATAGGCCTACATCTTATTGAAAATTCAAGTGTTGTGTTGTATAATTATCCTCATAACCATAAACACTGTTAGTGCTATCAGTAAAAACTGTGCTACAGTTTAGGATGTTATAAACCGAGAAAAGAAGATCATGAGATTACCTGTGTGCAGCCAAATCTGTGCTAACCAAGCCCTACTGCATTACAAGGCATTTATTAAAAACACACATGCACACACACACAGAGAGAGAGAGAGAGAGAGAGAGAGAGAGACAGAGAGAGAGAGAGAGAGAGAGAGAGCTCTATTTTGAAAATGAGGAAGTTACCATTCCTGCAATTCTTCGGATAGCTATAGCTAAGATTTTTTTTCTAGCTTTAAAAGCACCGTGCTATCAATCCTGTTATCTCAACATTAATTTTTTATTTATTTATTTATTTTGGCCAAACTCTTTATTTTTAGAAACTGGAAGCTTATGAATTTAAGTCCACACAAGCATAAGGGCACAAAGTCTGAAGAAAGATCAACTCGTTTCCGACGTTGCTGGTTGCAACTACGGACAAACTAAATGTATATTTAGACATAGATATATGTAGATGGTTTACGTTAATTGTTGCGCAATGCGCACGTCTGCATCAGTAGCATCCGCAGTTCATATACCGCCCGCGGCGCTAATTACTGCAGCAGTAGGGATGGGCGATACCACTTATTTTGTTTTCGATACCATACCGATACTTTTAAAGGCCAGCAAAGTTCTAAATACAAACTTTTAAATTATGAAATTTATTCAATTAGTAAATTACTAAGAGTAAAATGGGTAATGATATCCACTTAACTTTATATTTTAAACGCATTTTAACATTCAATAAGCTTTAATTGCAATTTATTAGGTTATATTTTTGTTTACACGTGGTTAAAATATGATGACTATAGGGGTAACCATGGAAATCTTCAAATATATAATTGAAATAGGTCACTTTAGTAAAATCATTCATCTTCATAAGGGACTGCCAGTGACAGGCTGTTGCACGCATAAAATGCAACCTTTTTATTCTGACCGTGTATGATTTATATCAACATTACAGAATAGAACATGATCAATATGAACTTTTAACATTCAATTTAACTAAATTTATTTGCACAATATAGGCTACACTCTAAAAAAAATGCTGGGTTGTTTCAACCATGGTTTCAACCCAACTTTGGGTCAAATATGGACTAACCCAACTTTTGGGTTAAATTTTTACATTACATTTTTAACCCAAAAGTTGGGTTAGTCCAAATTTGACCCAAAGTTGGGTTGAAATAACCCAGCATTTTTTAGAGTGTACAATTTCAGATAGTTTATTGTGAAATAACTCAAATATATATGTTTTTCTGTTCTCTGATAAACATTGTCCTGGGCTGCCGTTCCCAAAAGCATCAATGAATCAATTACAAAAATCAATTTTAAAAAATCAATTACAATACTTTTGGGAATCACACGCTCTCTGTGGTTGATTGGTTCTGTCTGTCATCATTTGCGTGTGTTCAGAATTCAATGCATATTATACTCATTATTATTTTTTGTTAAATAAACAAAATCAATAGTAAAAAAAAACACACATTGGTATCGATATTTTTATTTGAGTATCAATACTAACTCGCATTAGTATCGATATATCGATACTTCAGGATCGATACCCCCATCCCTATGCAGCAGTATTGGGGATTGCTTTAATAGTTTCATATGGCGTTATGAACATATCCAAATTTTACCACAGTTCTAGTACTTAACTGTTTACGGTGACAGATATGTTTTTGGAAGTACCGAGGCTTGTATCCAGAAAGTCAGGTACTTCCAGACGAGCTCTGTGGTCGGTTTGTTTTTTTCTTTTTCTCAGAACTTGTAAAAACCTGAACTTTCCTGCACCTTATTGGATCGATCAGCAGGTGTCACTAGCGTGAATTCAAAGCCTCGAGAAATGAACCAGTTTTCAACACATCTGGCTGAAGCTTCATCTCGCCACCACTAGTCAGAGGAGGCAGCTCCAATGTATGATATTCTTGTGCGAAAGTCAACTGTTGTTTCAAACGCGGCAACACTACGCGCATGCGCGGTAGCACAGCAAGCGATTGGGTGAGAGCTGCGCGCCAACAAAACGTTTGTTCAAAGCCGCTTCCGCTATCGAGGTGATGAGACACATTGCCGTTGTTCAAGGAAAATACCTAAAAAATAAAGGGAAATATGCAGAGCAATAAAGTTGAAGAAATCACGGACAAGTTAGAGGGGTAAGTAATCAAATAATCGCATCTGTGCCGCTCACGGTTTTTCATTAATAAACCTTTTATTCTGACCTAAAACTGTTATTGTGTGCTTTAACAGTGTTTTTCTCTTGCAGCTATCTGTCTATAGACACAGAGAAGATGGACAAATACGACAGGTGAATACAATATGCAGATCTAATCTCGGGTGACAGTGTCACCAGCCAGAATGTGTATTTTACTGTCCACATTGACGTAAAACGATACTTTTAAATACTTGCTCACAATAACATAATTTGTTTCAGTGTAGCTGTTAATGTTTGATATCTTTTGTTATGTATTGTTATAAAGTATGTCAAATCAGAATGCTTCTGTACTTTTACATCTTTTCGCTGGAAAGGTATTATGTCAGTAGTTGGCATGTCACGACAAGCAGTTGTGCTTTGTCTAAAACAACGTGTTTCTAATTCTTGTATCATTCTTTTATATATGTTTTTTGGCGTTTTTATTTATTTATAGATAGATTGTTATTTTTCACTTTTTTTAGTTCAGTGAAAATACCTCAGCTTGAAGTTGTGGCTACAGAAAATTAATTATACATTTCATCCTTAATTAGACATAATAAGATACAGTTCATAGACAATAGCAGGACATGTTACATTATTTGGGGTAGGTTATCACAATGGATTTTATTATAAACTTTTCAGCGAAGCGATTATGAAACAGCTAAAATGTTTATGGTAACACAAAAATATTGTATATATTGAAATGTGATCTGACTTCTTGCCCTGACTTTGTGCTGTAAAACACACACACACACACACGCACATTTTTAGTACAACTTAACATCTTGATGATGGGAAAAAGTTCATTTTGTCCATAAATGTCCGTTTAATTTGTCAACTACACATGTACAGTCATCTCTGTTTCTGTCTAATGTTAATTAATAAAAAAAAAACTGTAATTGACAGAAATGTCTATCTCTGTCTCACTTTATCCACAGACAGAATAAAAACTATTGAAATTGTTTATCTACTTTGAGTTTAATTAAAAAAAAAATTTAAAAGTGTTTTAATGTGTTTGATATTAGTATGTGGGTGTATTTTTAACACTTTTTATTATTTTTGCAGGTACCGGCAGGAGGGGAAGGAGGCTGCCATGCGTGGTGATCTGCCTGGTGCCCTTGAGCTGTTTGAGCTGGCTTACCAGCTGCAGCCGAGTGACAAGCTGAAGAAACGGATCCAGGCCATACAGGATCTCATTCAGAGAGATAAGGAGGAAGATGAGGAGGAAGAGGAGTTTGTGGATGTGAATAATAGTGGATTGATGCTTTATAAAGGACTCTACAACAAACTGTACGACCATCAGAAAGATGGTGTGGCATTTCTGTACAGTCTCTACCGTGACGGAAGGAAAGGAGGAATCCTGGCTGACGACATGGGCCTCGGCAAGACCATTCAAGTCATTTCGTTTTTGTCAGGGATGTATGACGCAGAGCTGGCCAATTATACCCTGTTAGTCATGCCTACCTCGCTCATTAAGAACTGGATACGTGAGTTCGCCAAGTGGACCCCTGGCATGAGGGTGAAAGAGTTTCATGGCGCCAGCAAAGCTGAGCGAAACAGGAACCTGGAGCGAATCCAGCGCAGGGGAGGAGTCATCATTACCACCTACCAGATGCTCATCAACAACTACGAGCAACTTGGATCATATGACCAACGTGAGTTCAAGTGGGACTACGTAATCCTGGACGAGGCCCACAAAATCAAAACCTCATCCACTAAAACCGCTAAAAGCGCTCACACCATCCCCGCTAAACACCGTGTGCTACTGACAGGCACTCCAGTTCAGAATAACCTACGAGAGATGTGGGCGCTGTTTGACTTCGCTTGCCACGGGTCGCTTCTGGGAACCTCCAAAACATTCAAAACCGAGTATGAGAATCCAATCACTCGTGCAAGGGAGAAAGACTCCACCCCTGGAGAGAAAGCACTTGGATTGAGGATTTCTCAGAACTTGATGGACATCATCAAACCTTATTTTCTCAGGCGGACCAAAGCAGATGTTCAGCACAAAAAGCAAAAACGTGAAGAAGGCTTTGAAGATGAGGAAGATCAAGAGAACAAATGTCCAAATGCTGGTGAAGGCGTAGAGATGCCGTCGCTGACGCGAAAGAACGATCTCATCGTGTGGACGTACCTCAGCTCGGTGCAGGAGGACATTTATAACCAGTTCATCTCGTTGGACCATATTAAGCAGTTGCTGACAACTACCAGGTCGCCGCTGGCAGAGCTTACGGTGTTGAAGAAGCTCTGTGACCATCCCAGACTCCTGTCTAATCGAGCTGTGACTCAGCTAGGCCTGGAGCAAGGTTCCGTCTCTGACGCCATCCATCCAGACGATGAGACTGAGTCAGCTGTGAGTCAGATCGATAAAATTTCAGATGACACCTTGGTTGCGGAGTCGGGGAAGCTGCAGTTTCTCGTGTCTCTATTGGAATGCCTCCGTGAAGAGGACCATCGGACCCTGATCTTCTCTCAGTCGAGGAAGATGCTAGACATCATGGAGCGCGTCCTGCGTAACAGAAACTTTCGCCTGCTGCGTTTGGATGGCACAGTGACGCATCTGGCAGAAAGGGAGAAGCGTATCATGTTGTTCCAGACAGACAAACGTTACACAATATTCCTCCTCACCACTCAGGTGGGTGGAGTCGGCATCACACTGACTGCAGCAAACCGTGTCGTGATCTTTGACCCCAGCTGGAACCCCGCGACAGATGCTCAGGCTGTGGACCGCGCCTACCGAATTGGCCAAACTGAAAATGTCATCATCTATCGACTCATCACCTGTGGCACTGTGGAGGAGAGGATCTACCGCAGACAGGTAAATAAAAATCTTAACTTTACATTTGCTTCACCATGTAGTTTTAATCTTTAAAAAATAAATAAATAAATAGAGTAGGGGCTGTTTGATTTGGCCAAAAAAATATATATATTGCAGTTATTTTGAAACGTCTCATATTGCTACTGCTTAGATATGCAGGCAAAAAGAAGTAAAGCATTTTGAATCCCATTGAAAAGGATGTACAAAAACTACAAACTAATAACAAGCAATGCTTATGTTTCCAAATTAATGTTTTTACTTTTGAAGTTGTTTTTGGGGTATATTCTATAAAAAAAATTAAGAAAATGTGAATTAAAAACTGTACTCTTTACATTCATATTGTTTCTTGTTAGTGCACTTCAATTGTGATGTTTTTGTAACATGTTTTTGTAATATAATAATAATTTATATAATTTCTTAATTATATTAAAGGGATAGTTCACACAAAAATGAAAATTCTGTCATTAATTACTCACCCTCATGTCGTTCCAAACCTGTAAGACCTTAGTTCATTTTCGGAACACAAATTAAGATGATTTTTGTTGAAATCTGAGAGCTCTCTGACCCTCCACAGACAGCAAGGGGTTAAAATGGTCCATGTGACATCAGTGGTTCAACCGTAATTTTACGAAGCTAGAGAATACTTTTTGTGTGCAAAGAAAACAAAAATAACGACTTTATTCAACAATTCGTCTCCTTCGTGTCATCCTGGCACCATTTTGGAGAGTATTAAGATGCATGCGCGTGCTTTGATCTGAACGTAAACATAATGTTGTTTACGTTCAGATCAAAGTATGCGTATGCATCGTGATACTCTCCAAAAAAAGTATTCTCGTAGCTTTGTGAAATTACGGTTGAACCACTGATGTCACATGGACCATTTTAACCCCTTGCTGTCTATGCAGGGTCAGAGAGCTCTCAGATTTCAACAAAAATATCTTAATTTGTGTTCCGAAGATGAACAAATGTCTTACAGGTTTGGAAGGACATGAGGGTGAGTAATTAATGACAGAGTTTTCATTTTTGGGTGAACTATTCCTTTAAGCATTATTTCTGTTTAAATTATAAAAAAGGAAGACAAACACATAGTTATTGTAATATTACTGTCGAACTTTAAATAAAAACAATATTATTAAGTTGATGTTGTTTTTGTTGTGTCTTTCCAATATCTGCAGGTGTTTAAAGACTCTCTCATCCGGCAGACAACCGGCGATAAGAAGAACCCGTTCCGTTACTTCAGTAAGCAGGAGCTGCGTGAACTGTTTAAACTCGAAGACACACGCTCATCCAGCACTCAGCAGCAGCTTCAGGCAATGCATGCACAAAACCGCCGCTCTGACACCAGCCTGGACCAGCACATCGCTCGCCTTCACAGCATGGAGATGTTCGGCATCTCCGATCACGACCTCATGTTCACTAAAGAGGTGGCAGCCAATGAAGACGACCCTGAGGATGCAGAGTCACATCACTACATACAAACACGTGTCCAGAAAGCACAAGAGCTCATGCAGGCGGAATCAGAACTGCAAGGTCAGCTCTTGGACAGCATGGCCCAGAACACCGAACCCGCTTTGAACAAATGTCTTACAGGTTTGGAAGGACATGAGGGTGAGTAATTAATGACAGAGTTTTCATTTTTGGGTGAACTATTCCTTTAAGCATTATTTCTGTTTAAATTATAAAAAAGGAAGACAAACACATAGTTATTGTAATATTACTGTCGAACTTTAAATAAAAACAATATTATTAAGTTGATGTTGTTTTTGTTGTGTCTTTCCAATATCTGCAGGTGTTTAAAGACTCTCTCATCCGGCAGACAACCGGCGATAAGAAGAACCCGTTCCGTTACTTCAGTAAGCAGGAGCTGCGTGAACTGTTTAAACTCGAAGACACACGCTCATCCAGCACTCAGCAGCAGCTTCAGGCAATGCATGCACAAAACCGCCGCTCTGACACCAGCCTGGACCAGCACATCGCTCGCCTTCACAGCATGGAGATGTTCGGCATCTCCGATCACGACCTCATGTTCACTAAAGAGGTGGCAGCCAATGAAGACGACCCTGAGGATGCAGAGTCACATCACTACATACAAACACGTGTCCAGAAAGCACAAGAGCTCATGCAGGCGGAATCAGAACTGCAAGGTCAGCTCTTGGACAGCATGGCCCAGAACACCGAACCCGCTTGGCTCAGGCAAATGAACCAGCCGAAATCTGCTGGTAGAGACCGCCCGGCCCCCCCACGTGTCCAAAAAGAGCCTGTGACAGTGGATCTGACACATAACAGTTACGATGAGTCAGAACTAGAGGAAGATGAGCAGAACTTTCCACCAGCTAAGAATGCGGAGGTGGAAGTTGTAAGTGAAGAAGTGCAAATTGTAGATGAAGATGACCAAGTGGAAAATGAGTCTCCTTGGTCTGCTGGAGAAAGAAACATGCATGTTAGCCCCGCTGCTGACAAGCAAGCTCACGCTGTGATCACGCTGGATGACAGTTTAGATGAGGAGGACCAGTTTTACGCTAATGCAGCATCAGAGAATCAAAACTTGCCAAGTCCTTCTCGCCAGTTTCCAAAGCTGGAAGAACTTTCTATAGTATCGGATGCTCTTGGTAACGAAGAGGTTCAGGTGGACAAGTCTAATTTAAAGATGTTTTCATCACCCCAATCTCCAAATGAGGCCACAGCAGGAGAGTCTTTCAAAGCAGAGGTGGAAGTGCTTCAGGGAAACTTCAACTTGCAGCTGGAGGACAGTGCAGATATGTTCTCTGTCGAAGAAGAGGAAGTTTGTGATGTTGAGGAGTCGCTAGCCGAGGAAAGTCATGGATTTCAGCTTCAGATGGACATCAGTGGAGAAAGGCTAGAAGAAGCGAGTATCCATGAAAGCAGACAAGATGGTAACCAAAACAATGTTGAAATCAGCAACTGTAACACTGGGGAAGTCAGCAAGCATGAATCTCCTCTGAGGATCCGTTCTGCTCCGGACACACCTGCGGACGACTCCTTTGTGCATTCAGTTCGGCGAAAGAAAAGGCAGGTCATCTCTGACACTGATGAAGAAGACGACGAAGAAGAGGAGGAGGAGGAGAAGAAGCCATGTTTAACAAGCAGTCCATTGACCAGTGGCCTCAGCAGGCTGGGCTCTTCAACGCCAAAATCCACTTTGATTAACGGCAGCCAACTCCAGCGCAGCTTGAACGCTTCGGTGGCATCAAGAAGGTCCTTCGTTATGTCCATGCTGGAGAATGAGTCAGATGAGGAGTCAGCAGAGCCCAGTGAAGATAAAACCAAATCCTATGAGATTTCAGAAGCTAGTGAAAGTTATGCAGATGAATCAGTGGTGGAAGAAGAGGAGCCCAGTGGAGAGACTTTGAACTCGGAAGAGTCAGAAAGTCACAAGGAGCTTGAAGAGGTGGAAGAAAGTGTAGATTCAAGAGGAGACCGGGAGCATGAAGAATGGCACAGCGCCCTGCTTGAATCCACTGCTGATGTTGAACTAGACTCTAATGAAATGATGGACCAGTGTGCCCCTAAAACATTCCCTCCGGAAACACACATTCTTCCTGGTAGCTCCTCAGGCAGTGATGTGACTGCTGCTAAACCCTCTGAGAACACGTATGAGATGCTGGTCCTGTCTGGGAAACAGTGTTTGGCAGAAGGGAGGAAGCAGGCAGCTCTGGATTTCTTTCTAAAAGCCATAGACATTAATACTGGTGATGCTGAGATCCAGCTCTTGATCATTCAGCTGTACAGACAACTTAGCCAATAGCAAAATTAAAATGTGCGCTATCATATATGTACCATGTTTGACATAACTTTTTTTTCTGTCTGTTGGTAAAAAGTTGCAGACTGCACGTGAATTAAATATGCTGAACTGATCAGAGGAACTACTTAAGAAAAATATGTTGTGTATCTTAATACTGTTTGTGGATTTTCCCAGTAATTCCTCTTCATGTTTATTTGTTTACTTAAATTTCCATGTTTCATTGGTTTCAAACTGTTCAATTGATCATATCCTGATATGTACAATTGTGGAGAAAAAAATACATTCTCAGAGGTTTCGTAGCTTGTTTCGTAGTTTCTGCATTCCAGATGTGAATCTGCACTTTAGAATTGTATTTACTGAATTTCAAACCTTATCTGTTTAAGTTCTTTTTTGCACTAACTTTATTTTCTGTGGTAATTGGTCCTGTGTAACAGATCTAGCATATAGAGTTTATAAATACTTTACATTTTCTGCCCATATGCTTTTCTACCAAAGTAATTGAAGTACATTAAAATCAATATACAGTAATACGTATTACTAGAAAGGTTTTACCCTGTGAAAGAAAATAATCTTATCATTGTATTTGTTATCTAACAGTAGATAGTTTTGTAGTTTTGATAAAACAAAGACCAATAGTGTGCTGATGCATTTCAGTGGCCATTAGATTTATAAAAAAAAACTACATACACAAAATATTATACAGTGTTCTAGCCAGAGTGGTAATTTATATTCTGATAATATATCGTCTTTTTCAAAGTGTGCCTATAAACCAGGGGCCTCATTTATAAAATGTTGCGTATAAACTGTACTAAATTTGTTCTAAGATAATTTCTCAAAAGTGCGCAAGTGCGATTCAGAGAAAATGAGCGTGCGCACAAAAACACGTGCGTACGCCTCTCTTCCAGATGTGACATTAATAAATCGCAAATGATCTTGAAATTGTGCGCAGCTGACTGGTGTCAGATCTCCGCCTTGTAAACGCCCCCTAATTAATATCATTACCATATAAAAGAGCACACGCAAATATCCGAATTTCTATTCTTGAGAATGATGAGCAAAAAGAAAAAAACTTTACTGCGTCTGAAATTGAGGTCCTGCAGGCGGAGGTAGAGGTTCGTGCGGGGATGC
>NW_015636532.1:279331-279585 GCF_001515625.1 Sinocyclocheilus rhinocerous
TAGTAATTATAAAACAATTAGGTTTCCAAAAGTAAGAATAAACTACGACTTCAATTAAAATTTTCAGTCATCTTATAAAAAGTGAGCCATTCTACTTTTAAAATCACTTGCTATGACAACTAATAAAAAGTTTAGTATCACGAAATTCTTGCAAAACTTAAAAAAAAACATTACTGAAAGAAAAATTGGACCTTTCATATCATAATAACATAAATTATTACACTATTATGGTCTCCGGTCTGAAAAAACCTGCA
>NW_015636533.1:0-105 GCF_001515625.1 Sinocyclocheilus rhinocerous
GAGAAGGTCTATGGCACAGTCGTAGGGGCGATGCGGAGGTAGAGAAGTCGCCCGGGACTTACTGAAAACCGCACGAAGATCGCAGTACTCCGCCGGGACGCCGGT
>NW_015636533.1:1063-1204 GCF_001515625.1 Sinocyclocheilus rhinocerous
GTCAGGGAATAGGCTGGATTCAGGTGCGGGTTCAACAGAGGCTTTATTGTACAGAGATATATCACCACGGGCAATGAGCGCCTCCGCGGACGGTTTGTGTGGACGTGGAATCCCCAACCACACAGATGGGTGGATAGCAGC
>NW_015636534.1:0-899 GCF_001515625.1 Sinocyclocheilus rhinocerous
CATTAAAGGTGCATACCGCCACCTACTATATTGGAGTGTAAAATCGTGGCTTCATTTATCTCATTTTATATTCTTCTAATAAGACCAGTTTCGTGCAAAAAAAAAATCATTAGTGCATTTACAACTTCCCTTTGAGAAATTCCTTTAATATCCAATTTTCTTCCTCATTTGATACATTATTTAAATGTTTTTCCCTTTCTTCCTCATATTTCCTACAGTTTAATATAACATTCTCTACATTTTCTTTGCATTTACAAACCTCACATTTATCCGTGTTCCCTTTACTCATAAGAAATAATGTATTAAGTCTTGTGTGTCCTAACCGTAGTCTTGTATAACTGATTTATTTTGTTCTGCTTTAATTACTTTTTGAATACCGTAATATTATCTAAGTCCCAAAACTTTTGCCAGTGATTATCAATGTTGCTTTTAACTATGGTTTTTGCTTCATTTTTTCCAAGGGAGATATCTATTTTGCCATTCTGATTTAATGCCTCTTTTTTTTTTTTTGCTAATTTGTCAGCCATTTCGTTACTTTGAATTCCTGTGTGTGCTGGTATCCAACAGAATTGAACATCTATTCGCAATCTTTCTAGGTTTAGTAGTGCAGTGCATATCTCTATTAAAACATCATCTCTAGTTGTTTTTACACACGCTGTCAGGGGACGAGTGAGTGGAAGAAGCGAGGACTCAAGGTGCAGGAAGAATGGGTCTTATTAATAAAATAAAACAAAACCACAACAAAAACTACCCCGAGGGGGAAAAACAGGTAGGCAGGCAGGCCAGGACTTTAGTTAAAATGAAATAAGCATGAACAATACTTCTGCAGCATTTATTAATCTTAATTCATGTTCATTTCAACATTTACTAATGCATTATTAAAATCAAAAGTTGTGCTT
>NW_015636534.1:3582-6526 GCF_001515625.1 Sinocyclocheilus rhinocerous
TGTGCTCAAACAAACACACAACAAGCCGTGTGCTCAAACAAACACACAACAAGCCGTGTGCTCAAACAAACACACAACAAGCCGTGTGCTCAAACAAACACACAACAAGCCGTGTGCTCAAACAAACACACAACAAGCCGTGTGCTCAAACAAACACACAACAAGCCGTGTGCTCAAACAAACACACAACAAGCCGTGTGCTCAAACAAACACACAGTGACATCTGGTGGCCAACTAGGGCACAGCAGCAGAACTGTGATACACGCTTCTTCTGGTTTCATTCTAATGTGTTTGGCAGAACATCTGTAAAATATTTTTAAAAAATCTATGAAACACTTGTGTGAATTTCTTTTCATGTAGAAATTAGTGTTTCAAACTAGATTTCAACAAGATGAACTAAACTTTTTATTTTATTTTATTGAAACACCAGGTCCGCTTTATTATTTTTACATAGCTTCACCGTCGCATAACATTGCAATTCACTCAGAAACAACTTGTGATGACAGAATCTCCCAAAAATAACTAAGAAATGTATATTAAAAATAAGATGACATATTTGTCATTGTATTGGCAACAGAGTATATTGTTTCCTTTAACGGAGAGATTAAAAGCATCACTCCAGTATTTTTAACAAGAAGGCAGTTCCAGAATAGGTGGGATAACATTTGTGCAGAATATACATTCAGTTCATGTTTAAACCTTTTAATAGTATATTCTTAATAGTATATTTTTTGAATGATTTGGAAAGTTATCTCTTTAAACATAATTAAATATCATTATAATTGTATTGGTTTGTTGCATATTATTTGTTACAATGATTCTGTGTTTCCAATATAATGACACAAGGGGGAGTAGTATTGCCACTACACATAGATTTTAATTCTTATGCTTGTGATATCTACACCTTCTAAACAGACAATGTCTGGATCGTGTTGTGTTTCTTTGTGTTTGTGTTCTCTGTGTTTCCTTGGTTAGACCTACTGATTAATCTCACTTGTTTGTAGTTTAGTTGTCTATGTGTAAGCAGGGATGGGCAGTATTTATGATACATACCGTTCCATCATTAATGAATAACTACACAAGAACACATGAGTAATGCAATATAAGCACTCTAGTAATCTAACAAGAAACTCTGATTAATGAATTCGTTAGTAGTGCTTAGCCAAAAGTGCAGCTAATCAGTAACTACTGTTTTTTCATACCTCCCCAAGAACTACTAAAGATCTACTGTCTACAGATTGATAATTAATATGAATAATGCATAATGTATAATTAATTCTAAAATCATGGTAACCCACTAGTTATGACTATTACCAAGTTCTTCAGAAAGAATGACTAATTATTTGGACCAGTATTCTAACGCGAATAACAGGATTAATTCTCTAGTAATGACTGAAATCAGCTTTTGAGGGCTTTGTAAGGTTCTGGTTTCATTGCATGAATGACTGCCTGACACATAATATATTATTATATTTATGATTAACAATCAAATGATTAAGTAGTTAGAAACTAGTTGCTATGAAAACAGGTGCCTCAATTGTCTTCTTATGAATGACATGTTTGTCATTGAGTCAGTGTTTCTGATGCAAAGTAGGCCCTTCGTTACCAAACACAAAGTAACTAAATTAGGATACAATTATGAGTCATTCGCAAGCTGTTAAACATTAAAGTGTTGGTTACTTTAAAACTATAACCTTCATCTGGGAGACCACAGGGATATGTGAATATCTGATCTGTTAACTGGTTGCATATGTCAGATTTATTGCATGACTCGGGCAGAGAAGAGCTGTTGCTATCAAACATCCTTTACTTAATCAGCTGAGTCAGTGTAAAGGTGAGGGATAGATCAAATAGATGAAAGGTTTGTGAAGAAAGTTCACGCTCCCTTGTAAAAGTATTTTTTAGTCATTTTAAAATACAAAAATACAGTAGTTTATTTTGATACATGGTGTGGCTGCTGTATTTTGTAGTTTATTTTGATACACTTGAAATTAAGGTATTTTAAAAATAAAATACATTTTGATGTATCTTTGCCCAAGCCTGTGTGTAAGTACTCCACATTTTGTTCATTCCTCTGTCGGTTCTCATCGTGGTTTGACGTACTTTGTGTTCGTTTCCTTCCAAGTGTTTTCCATGTTGGCTATTTAAAGTATTTCTTGCACTGGTTGTATCATGCGTCTATGATTACCCCTGACAGATAAATACTGTGAACTCCTATTTCTGGTGGATTGAGGCTTCTGAGAATTTCCAACAATTCAAAAACCACTCAAACCCCATAGAATGACATTTTTAAACCTTTCTTTTCAGGGCATTTGTTTTTCTATTATATTTAATATCTCTATTATTCCAAATGGTATATTTGTGAGGTGATAAGTAGTGTTGGTAAGCGCTCGTCTATGAAAGTTTGGCAGTTTTACATCAAAGTTGCATTTCAGTAAAAATTCTAGTCTGCCAACCTGCTGAAAAACTAACTTTTTTTTTAGATAATTTTGTATCAGCAAAGAGCACCACTGTTTACATGTTCTCTGTGTCTTGTCTAAGACTTTTATGTCACTTCGTGTTTCCTGTGGTTTTTGTAGTCAGTTTGTAGTAAGTTTGTAAATTGGTTCCACTTTATTTAGCCTTCCCAGGTGTGTCTTGTCTTGTTAAACTTGTTAGCCCCCTGTGTGTATATATAATATATATGTGACCCTAGACCACAAAACCAGTCTTAAAGGCGCAGTAGGAGATCTTGGAAAATGCTAACTTTAGCCTGATAGGACTGAAAGCGAACGTCCCACCCTCCCTGCAATCGCCGTCCAAAGCCACGCCCCCTGAACGCATTTACGCTCACAGACCAGAGAAAACATTACTACAATAGGCTACATCAGCGGTTCCCAGTTCCAGCCCATGTTCCGAAGTGAGGTAAACTTCAACGGATTTCCCCCGCTCAGGGAGGAGGGAG
>NW_015636534.1:6543-7349 GCF_001515625.1 Sinocyclocheilus rhinocerous
CACGTAACAATTAATGAGCTTAATACGACACTTTTACTTAAACATCACTATCAATCACCATTGAGCATTTGTAATAACTTCTGACTGTGATCCAGTGTGGATTTTGGTCAAATGATGAGGCAGAAATATATTGTTAGAAACATTTTAAAAGAATTTTATGGGAAAGATACATAATAACTTATGTGGGGCGTGAAAGTAATGTAACTAGTAGTGTAACTAATTACTGTTGCCAGAAAGTAATCAGTAAAGTAATACTATTACCTTTGAAAGGAGTAACTAGTAACTAGATTCAAAATAAATTATTGTAAATATACATATTTTTAATTTGCTTTCACCAAAAACAGCACAAGTCCCGCAATTAAACTGCAATATGCTTATTGTGTCTGGAGCATATGAACGATTACATTAGTGATATCAATTATGACCGGTAATAATATTACAGTTTCCATCCATAAAACAGCTCCTTACTTAGTTACCTTTGATGCCTCAACCACTACTGGTTTAATGTCCAACAATCCAATAATTTCTGGATTTATTTTCATAATTTTCATGACTTGCAGAGGCACATGAAGTCACCAAGCTTGCTTGGAATATGGAAAAGCTTGCATTCAGTGGATGGAAATATTGCCATCACATTGATTTTGTCAGGAGAAAAGATGATCTGAACACTGATGGGTAAGTTGTGGCATTACTGTACTCTGGTTTTACATGGCTTATAAATTGTATAAAATCTTTTTTGAAAATGAAACATTTTCTTATGAACTTATGTCATTTATTTTGATAAAATACATCATGAAATATAATGG
>NW_015636534.1:7996-11285 GCF_001515625.1 Sinocyclocheilus rhinocerous
CCAATAATTTCCGGATTTATTTTCATAATTTTCATGACTTGCAGAGGCACATGAAGTCACCAAGCTTGCTTGGAATATGGAAAAGCTTGCATTCAGTGGATGGAAATATTGCCATCACATTGATTTTGTCAGGAGAAAAGATGATCTGAACACTGATGGGTAAGTTGTGGCATTACTGTACTCTGGTTTTACATGGCTTATAAATTGTATAAAATCTTTTTTGAAAATGAAACATTTTCTTATGAACTTATGTCATTTATTTTGATAAAATACATCATGAAATATAATGGTATATGGGTAACAGAGAAATTATAGCTACAATTAGCTTCAAGCTACACATAACAATTAATGAGCTTAATACGACACTTTTACTTAAACATCACTATCAATCACCATTGAGCATTTGTAATAACTTCTGACTGTGATCCAGTGTGGATTTTGGTCAAATGATGAGGCAGAAATATATTGTTAGAAACATTTTAAAAGAATTTTATGGGAAAGATACATAATAACTTATGTGGGGCGTGAAAGTAATGTAACTAGTAGTGTAACTAATTACTGTTGCCAGAAAGTAATCAGTAAAGTAATACTATTACCTTTGAAAGGAGTAACTAGTAACTAGATTCAAAATAAATTATTGTAAATATACATATTTTTAATTTGCTTTCACCAAAAACAGCACAAGTCCCGCAATTAAACTGCAATATGCTTATTGTGTCTGGAGCATATGAACGATTACATTAGTGATATCAATTATGACAAAAGATTTTGAAATAGGAAATATAGATGCGTCTGTGTTCCCTCTTCCCACTACCAGCACTTACAAACCATACATCACTTTTCAAAACAATCCCTTTTCCTTCTTAATGGTCGTCTGTTTCCACTGAGGCAAACTGTCAAACTCTTCTCTGGAGAGTCCAAGTACGGTCTGGAAATCCTCGTCAGAGAGATGTCTCTAATATACCATGAAAAGGAGACAGAAAATGTATGATGTAAATGTATGAAAATGATTTAGATCACGATAAGAAGAACTGTGTTAACTCGAATGAGGTGACTTAGAATGTTATATACAGCAGCACACATTGCTCTCAACAAAGCAACACCACACTTTTATTCAAATGTATTCAAATATTTTAGTCAAATTTCTCATAACTCCCTTTCTCTGTCACGCTCCATTTGGTTGAGGCATGTGCACTCTTTGAAGTATAATCAGTAATTTGTTTAGTATTAGGACAGTCAGGTATTCCTGGCAAGTTGTCACAGATTCCTTACGCTCCACTTCATTGGCTTCAGTTCCTATCCAAAGAAAGACCTAGAAGAGCCGAAGGCTGTGTTTAGGACTCTAGTAATCTAATCTACTGCTCATGATATTTAGGGTCAACGTTTACATTATTATGACAGCTGCTATATTGTTATTATTCAGATGTCGGCATACCGGTGATACTATTGTAGAAACATTGCCTTTCACCATCAAACTTTACATTACAGAGGAACAGAGTATAGTTTTAGTTCAAACTGTGCTGGTCTACCTGATCCCACGTGTCCAAAAGCATGACGTCGTCCTCTCTCAGATCATCCTGTGTGAACTGGGTTACCTCAGTGGCAATAAACTGGCCGGTCTTATTGGAGCATTCAAAAAGACGCGGTTGATGATCTAGAGTAACCTGCTGTAATCTTTAAGAAGACGTGACATCAACAGCCAAGAATTAAGAACTTTTTCCCACAAAAGCTGTCACTGGGGGAGTACCTTTTCAGAAGGTACACCTTTGTACCATTAGGAGCTTTCGCACTGCGTACTTCTAGGAACTAGCCAGCAGCGTGGTTCCTAGAGAAGCAGTTTCTCCCTCAGAAGCAGCCAACAGCGACATCTTTATTCGCCACATTTACAAACGTCAACAACCGGTGAATGGAGGACGCAGTGATCGGAGCCGTTTTTGTTGTGTGTCATGGGTTTCGTGATAACGGAGATGTTATGTCAGTTAAAAGAGCATGAAAACGGACTAAATCTCCTATGACAACTTGCAATGTTATCACCAAGGCTGAGAAAAGAACACAACGCTGCAGACAACAGGTAAATGCCGTTATCGCTGTTTTCATGGAGTAAATATTTTTACATGGCTTTTTAAAAATGCCGGGTACTTAGTGTTTCGTATGTATTTCACTGTATAGAACTGTTTTAGACCCTAGTCTGAAGTAGGAGCTTATTTAGTTCCCCCAAACGGAGTTCATAGAACTAAATATGTTCCTAGACAGAAAATAGCCTATTACTTATAAATAGTTTTTTGATGTAAGAATCTTGATAACATTATAAGTAGACCTCAGAGAACAGTACAAAATAACAACAGAGGCAGTTCATGACCCCTTTAAAGATACATATTAGTCCCTAACATAAGGGTACTGTCCCATCGACAGCTTTTGAACCATTGTTTGGAATTTTGTTGCACAAATAAGGTTCAGTGTACCTTCTGTCACTTGCATATGGTCCTTTTCCACCTAAGATTTCCCAGAACTCATTTGGCTCCTGTCCCTCAGCCATGATCTCCTCTGATGAGCCTCGACCAATAAAGGAGGCCACGTCCTTTGCCATGGCCCTTTCATCACCACTGGACCCCTGAGAGGTTATATATAGAGCTTAGTGCTGCTTTCCCAATAATGTCCATTATGAGGGCAGTAGGGAGGGACATTGCATGTTGCACTTGACAACTGCTGAGTGCTTTTTTCCAATAAAATACTACCAGTGTCGTGAAAGTAGAAAGACTGCGTACTTTGCCATACCACAGGTAGATGCCGTTCTGGCTTTTCAAGAGGAAGACATCATTGGAGTTGAGCGAGGCCACCAGAGCTGGCACCTCTATAGCTTTTGAATTGGTCGGGTGAGAGCCGTAGATCTGAAACAGACGAACGGGCGGCTCTGGCTCCGGGGCGCTCTTTCTGGACGTCCCTCCCTAGGATGGAAACGAAGCAATATTTAAAGGGGTATAATATTGGAGTGTTACAAGCTGTTTGTGAATAGATAAGATCCCTAAAGTTGCAAGGACTAAAGTCTCAAACCCAAAGAGATATTCTTAATAAAAGTTAAGACTCGTCCACGCCCTCCTAAAACGCCTCGTTTAAACACGCCCCCACATGTCTACGTCACTATGTGGGAAACTTTGCATAACACCGCCCAAATGTTCACGCAAAGAAAGAAGGCGTAACTTTGATTCTCGCTGTAGTATTGTTGCCGTGTTGTGAAGACGCTGTGTGTTTCGTTGCGAAAGCGAAAATACTTTGTTTGGCCTTCCAAAAG
>NW_015636534.1:11719-19559 GCF_001515625.1 Sinocyclocheilus rhinocerous
ATTTAAAGCGTTTTTATATTTTATATATTTAAAGCGAGTTTTTTGGGCAGTGTAGAGTAGCGCTTGTTGTTTGTCGTTTCTCCGATCACAAATGCAGACATGGTTTTATGTTTACGCGGCGCGATGCAACGCGTATAAAGACAGTACAAGTCATTATATTCCATAATTATGTCCCCACTGGATGCAATGAATGCCTCGTTTGTAATGGGTTTTATTGGTTTTGGTCGCTCCGGCCGGGACACGGCATCACAGTATGGAAAGGGGCGTAACATTTCCGTCACACGCTTGAGGTATTCGGCCAATCACAACGCACTGGATAGCTGGCCAATCACAGCACACCTCGCTTTTTCAGAACGATGAGCTTTGTAAAAATCGACGCGTTTCAGAAAGGCGGGGCATAGAGGAGAAACAATAATGTGCAGTATGTGGAAAATAATGTGTTTTATTTACTGCATAAACACATTTCATTACACCAAATACACAAAATAATGTTCTTTTTTAGCAGCATCATATGACCCCTTTAAGTATTATGAAAACAGAACATTTATGCACGTTCGTAATAAAATCTTTAGCTCATAATGTCAGCGTCTTTCACATAAGGTAATAGGATATTGCATGTCTGAGATTGCATTATGAACACATTGTAGCAAATTATAATGTTATCGCAGTTTCTAATGTAAAAGCAGCACATAGGTGAAAAAATGTTAAACTTAATATCTTAATAGTAGTTTGTATTGTTTTAAAGAGGTTGTTGCATTAACAGAAATGTAGGTTTATTAGGCTACATAGTGAACACAAACATTTTCATAAAATTTTTACTTATTTTCTGATTATGACCTTCTCTGTCATTTTGAGTTGTTTTGTGTTCCTCTGTTATTTACTTTGGTCACACTTTACAACCAATTCTCACTATTAATGTAACTATTAACTACAACTTTTGCCTCAATAAACTCCTAATTTGCTGCTTATTAATAGTTAGTAAGGTAGTTGTTAAGTTTAGGTATGGGGTGGATTAAGGGATCTAAAATACGGTCATGCAGAGTAAAATATTAATATGTGCTTTATAAGTACTAATAAACAGCCATTATGCTAGTAATATGCATGCTAATAAGCAACTAGTTAATAGTGAGAATTGGTCCCTAAACTAAAGTGTTACCTTTATTTTATTACTATTTTTTTTAATTGCTGGTTTTAAGCTATTTATTCATTCATTCATTCATGAATCTGCTAAATAAGCTATTTCATATTGCTGTTTACATGCTGTAAAGCATATTCCAAAAGCAAGCTTTTACATATAACATAAATGATAAAATGCTGTAGTCTCTCTTCTCTGAGTTTTAAGATAAAAAAAATAATAAAAATAAAAAAGGGTTAGGGAGAATGTGTCTGCATTTTTTTTTTTAATGGTATTGGTCTTTTGGATGTTTAAAATGAACATTAAAGTAGGACAGAACACAAGGGAAAAAATCCTCTACTGTATTAATCTGAAATTAAGTCGATTGGCTTGAGTCATTGCAACAGAATTAAGTCTACCGCTTTCTGCAGCAAATTAATCAATAGAAGTCAACCAGTGAATTCCGTCACATTTACACAGAATGTGACTTTGGTTAAAAAATTAAAAAGGAAAAGGTAGAGGTTGAGCACAGGACCGTGTACCTCTTGCCAAATTAATGTTTAAGCTGTGACAAACGGTTCACTAATCATATGTCTTTTTAAAATCTCTTTTTAAAACAAGTAATGTGCTACCTCGAAGATAACCATCTTGCCCCTGAAGATGGCCATGAAGTGCCGTGGTTCCTTCCCCATGGAGACTCGGACTTGAACAGGCTGACCTCCATACTGCTGGTCCAGAGTCACAGCCTGATACGCACTGGCCGTTACCTCGTCCTGAGACGCATGACGTCCCTGCCAGCAAAACAGATCACCCTCATTATTACATGCGACTTGACCTCTTCACTGAGAACATCAGCTATGTTAAGCATTAAAGGGGTCATCGGATGCCCATTTTCCACAAGTTGATATGATTCTTTAGGGTCTTAATGAAAAGTCTGTAACATAGTTGAAACGCTACTGTCAATCAAACTTTCGTGGGAGGGGCCTGTTTTTGTGACGTCACACAGACAGGCATCTGAGATCGGCTCGATTTGAGAAAGGGGTAAAGATTTTAGTAGATTAAAAAAAAAACATTTGGTGGATCTTTATCATTATAGGGTGGTTGTGTACACACACTGCCAACACACATTTATGTTCAAACAACATGTAAAAGTGCATGTAGCATCCGATGATGCCTTTAAAGCTTACTGAGTACACTAGTACTGTGTAGATTTAACAGTTGTACAGGTGTCAAAAGAGAAAATAACATTTGATGCTGTAATATGTATAAGGCAATAACAAATGTTCTGGCAGCGAGACACGAAAGTAAAAATATTCTGAAGATGTTTGTTTAAAGGGCGTGAAGCACTAAAACTACATTTTCTGATATATGTTTGAGGTGCATAATCATAGAAGACAGGGATTTGTTTACACTACTTTTGTTTTCTGGGTTTATAATTACATTTTGTGAACATCACATGATTGGATGTCATACTCATATGACTTTTTTGGTGGGTGGTAAAATGATCAACAACCCTTAGTGCCATAAAACTCTCTTCTACATAGATAAAGGAAATATGTCACTCTACCTTCCACATGTAAAGAATGTAGCTGTTCCTGCCATTAACATCATAGCTGTACAGAATCAGATAGCAGTCGCCTCCATAGAAGTATCCATGCATTTCAGGTTCCACCTCCACCATCTCCAAATTCTCAATGCGCCACACCTAAGGACGGAGAAGTTTTTCGAGATGACTTTTTCTCATGAATGTTCTTTTTTTTCCATTTTCTGTCAATTATTGCAATGTTATCTCAATTATCTCTATGTGTATATTACATCCTGATTCATAGGTATGTGCTGTTTTTCACATCTGCATCAATAACATTACTCATCTCCTCCTTACCTGCTTTTGTCCGCTGCCATCGTCCACCAAGCGCTCCTGTGCAGCAACATCAGGCATCACATGCATCCTAGCGGCATCAAACTTCTCTTGAGTGACATCAGCTAATTAATGAAAGAACAGAGCAGAGCTTATGGACCAGCATGCAGTCATTCTTATTCTGTTCATCATCACAGCTATCTAAAATCAGCATCATGGCTACAGCTGCAGACTACAGTAAAAACAAGCCTCACAATGGTCTCCAAATATAACAACTTCACACTTCTCTACAAAATACATTGGTGACTTTCAGCTGAAAAAAACAGTCAATAAAGCATACGTCTCAAAGTAGGCATGGCATCAGACACGTACCCACTCTCCCTACAGTGTGTGTCCGGCCCAGACCTGCTGTCTGCTCTCTGACAGTCCAGCTCTTGAAGAGTTGTTTGAAGAGAGCCGATTCTCCTCCGTCACTGATAGCCTCCACTTTAGTAGTGAGTGGGTAACCCTTCATTTTAATGAACTCCTGTCAAATTAATAAAATTTATAAGTAAATCAAACTTTAATTCAAGTGATGACAGCTGATAAAAACATCACAAGTAATCCACAGCACTCCAGTCCATCAGTTAACATCTGGAGAAGACAGAAACAGAAACAGAAACTCACCAGAGCCCTGGTCATTGCTGCTTGTCTCTCTGCTTTGTTGGCTGTCTTTCCCTTCCACACAAATATTGACATCCCCCCCTGGTCCAAAATGTAGCAGTCCTGAAATAAATAAATGGTCCCACTTTATATTAGGTGGCCTTAACTACTATGTACTTACATTCAAATTAATAATTTGATACAATGCACTTATTGAGTACACACATGTTTTTACATTGTACTTATATTTTTAAAAATACCTATATGTAATTAAGTCTGTAATTAATTTCTGTAATTACATTTATAATTACACTGTTGACCCATCCCTTACACCTAACCATACCACCAAACCTGTTCTTAAACTTACCCATATCCCACCACAATAGCAGCAAAGGTGTTTTGCAATACAATATGAACACATTAAGTACATTGTACTTATTCTTTGATGTAAGTACTAAAGCAATAAGCCCCGCGAAGCCGTGGTTTACAGTGAATTTATAACAGCTAAGGGGGTTTTACGCCCCTAGCTGTTATAAATTCACTGTAAACCACGGCTTCACGGGGCTTATTGCTTTTATAAAACGGTTATTCCATATACGTAGTATATGGTTTCACAAAATAAAACAGAGCAAATAAAGTGTAATGATA
The DNA here is from genome assembly GCF_001515625.1 of Sinocyclocheilus rhinocerous. Taxonomy (NCBI): domain Eukaryota; kingdom Metazoa; phylum Chordata; class Actinopteri; order Cypriniformes; family Cyprinidae; genus Sinocyclocheilus; species Sinocyclocheilus rhinocerous. The sequence goes on from NW_015636534.1 coordinate 15,982, forward strand.
TGAACAAAAACAGTATTCTTCCACCAAACAATGTAGTTCCTCAGAAACAGTTGTGGTTGTAACAAAGTGGTTGCCGAGCAACAGACAAATGTAAACAAAGGTGTATGTTTGTAGAGTAATTTACAACAGCTTCGAACGCGGCTCAGCCAATCAGAATCAAGCACCGGAACTCTCCGTTTTATAAATAGTAGTTAAGGCCACCTAATATAAAGTGTGACCAAATAAATGAATGAATTAGTGAATGAATGAATGCTCCATTTTCCATTAACTGAAATACTACTAAATAACATATTATATCTTCGTAGTATATTTATATACACTACATAAATGATATTAAAACGTGTTGCAAATGTAGTCATCAGGGTCAGAAACGTTGTGCATTTGTCACGTTCTGTTATTGTTTCAGTTTAATTTTCATGGATTTTATACCTGTCTGTTTTTTTTTTTTTACTTGTTCCTACCTATCATCAGTTGTCATGATTATTCATTGTTACTAATTAGAGCACACCTGAGTTTGTTTGCCTGTGTATTTAAGCCCCTTCAGTTCTTTCTGTTCATCGTCTGGTGTTGGTTGTGTTTTAATACACACTTTTACTTCGCTACTCATCTTTTGTGTGGTGTAATTAAAGTAACTCTACTATTTGAATGGATTCCTTCTGGTTCTTTGTGGACCAGATTGTGACAGCATTAGTCTACTCCTTTTTATTTATTTTTTTTCTGACATATGATATATATTCATAATAATAAAAAAAGTCTAGGCCTTTATATTTATCGGTTTAGTGTGCCACGGTGTGACATGTAGTTAACTATGATTCTCAGAGGCGAGTGCAGAGATGCCTTCCACAATTTTTATGTGAATGTATTCATTTGTGGAAATTGATTTTAAGGTAATGAATTTAATTTCTAATTAACTCACATGCAAATATTATCTCTCAAAGGGTCTGTGATTGCTGCACAAACCGTTTTCATCAAAAGGTTTCTATACTTTAGAAATTTTTGCAAACTTACTTTCTGACCAACCAATTAAATACAAATGAACACAATTGCATGAAAGTAAATATTTGGTCAAATTATGTTTTGGATTGACTTGCAATGGTCTAATGGGAGTAAATTAATAATGCATTTTACACAAATTACCACTTACATCGTGATTCAGCATGTCCTGTGTGAGTGGACTGGTTGCAATCTCTGTGATATTCATAGCTCCATTAGCGTCCGACACACTGCAAAGTTCAAGGTTTGTTAGAGGACTGGTAGACATTCGAACTAGTACCCCGTGAACATCAGGTGAGCCGATTAATCAATCAAACGACATGTTAGTTAATACAAACAGCTAGCATGTAAGACGTAAACTTGGAGCTGACAGCACTTACTGATAGAGGGTGAGCTTAGACATCTGCTCCTGGTCAGTTATTTCATCCGGAGTCCCGCTGGGCAGTTTAGAGGGCCGTTCACCCAAAATGCTCACCATCACTTCCATTGATGACGGGGAGTTTGCCTCTGCATCCCCCTCAATCACGCCGATTTCTGGCCGACCCCCTCTCTCACGATCCCTGATGTCCTTGGCCAGCATCATGCCCTTACAGTCAACAAGGAGCAGCATGACATTACGATCTAAAAGAACCCAAAACCTTACGATCGCTCATGTAACTCATACCTTCAGGCGTTCTTGTTTGTTGCTTTCAGGGCCATTCCACTGGAGAATGGTCTTGCCAAGATCCAGCAGAAAGACACTCCCAGTGTCAAAGCTGTTCCAGCTCATTTCCACCTGCAAATTGGCCAGTGCATTCGATAATTTGTATCTTGAGAATCACATTAGGGACCATTTTGGTACCTGTGGTACTAGAAGACACTACTTAAAAGGATAGTTCACCCAAAAATGGAAAACAAATGAAGATATTTTTAATTAAATATGTAAATATGTGAATAAAAGAAATTAAATTAAATCTGTCCATCATATAAAGCGATCAAGTCTCTCAAGAAAACTGGGACTAAACTGCTCGATTAATGTGGACTGGTTTTACGAACTCTTTGAAGCATCAAAGTGGTAGATGCATGGACTGTCAATGGAGGGGCAGAAATCTCTCAGATTCCTCTAAAAATATTTTCATCTGTGTTCTGAAGGTGATTGAAATTCTTACGGCTGAGTAGATGATGACAGAATTCTCTTTTTTGGGTGAACTATCCCTTTCAGGCAAAGAGTTTGCTCACCTCTGTGCCAGTCACTTTCCTTTTTCCTTTCACATGCAGCAGTCTCTGAATGTTATAAGTGTTTGTCTCCACATGGTTCATTCCCGATGACACCCCTCCTGAATTATAACTAAGGATATATAAAGACATATATTTGATGCTTTCCGTCCTCTTCATGGACCAAACACATTCAAATTTGTGTCCATAATAAGTAGCAGGGCCATTTCTAACTATGAGTGGCCACTTAGGGGCCCCAAGAGACCAGGGGGCCCTGTAAAGCAAACTATGTTTTACTTAGATGCGCACGAGTTAAAACCCTGATATACTCTCTCTGCAAAGTTCTCCTTCGTTCTTCGCTGAGGGATAAATAGAAGGTTGAAGTGTCTGAGCAGCGGTACACTGATTAGATCAATATGGGCTTCCCTCTCAAGGAAAAGGCTTCGGCTTTGCCCTGGATATTACTGTTTGCTGGTGTTGGAACCTGCCTGTTTGGATTACGCACTTTACATTTTAATAAAAGCTTGCACTTGGATCTCTCATGCTTTTACTTGTGTCTGACCTTGATGGACTGTGTGAAGAAATGAAACTAAAATATCGCAGCTATTATGAAATTCTCATGAACCAATGGCAATTTAACAGCCGGTGCAAAGCTAGTGCTGAGTAATGGTTTAGTTAAACAATTGTAGGGGGTCCGTAAAAAGAACTAAAATCACAATTTTCAGTTGGGTAACACCTAGAAATTATTATTAAATTTAGCCACTTGTAGAAGTATTTTTAATGTATTTATATTTTGTCATGTCAACCCATAATGTTTGTTGTTTTGCAATTTTATTAGGTTACATCCACTGTTGTTCTTATTTTTTTGTCTAACTTGCACAAGTTTTATCAATTATTTTGCACAATTATAATTAGAGCCGAGACATTTTTTTTTTTTTGAAAAGCAATGCTTTGAAACTAATCAAAGAAACAACTTTACTTCACCGAATGCCTGGTGAGGTGTGGACTGCAGTTTTCAGATGCTTACATTATGCCCTGCTTGAAATATCCACAGAAGATGCTGGACTCGTGGTGCTGCACCTCGCGATGCTGGACAGGAGAGGAGCCCAGGAACTCATCCAGCTGAATGGCATAGACAGCAGCAGCTCCCTGTTCATCCAGTGTCGACACGGAGCCTATCCAGTAATGAACGTCATAGTATGCAGATTTGCCAGCTTTGCGTGTCTGCATATGGATGAAAGACATACAGTAGCATGTAAAACATGAGGTTTGGTTATATGATGTCTACACTCTAAAAAATGCTGGGTTAAATATAACCGAGTGCTGGGTTAAAAAAGGACAAACCCAGCTATTGGGTTGTTTTGACCCAGCGGTTGGGTTGTTTTGACTCA
>NW_015636534.1:19641-47446 GCF_001515625.1 Sinocyclocheilus rhinocerous
CTGGGTCAAAACAACCCAATAGCTGGGTCAAAACAACCCAATAGCTGGGTCAAAACAACCCAATAGCTGGGTCAAAACAACCCAATAGCTGGGTCAAAACAACCCAATAGCTGGGTCAAAACAACCCAATAGCTGGGTCAAAACAACCCAATAGCTGGGTCAAAACAACCCAATAGCTGGGTCAAAACAACCCAATAGCTGGGTCAAAACAACCCAATAGCTGGGTCAAAACAACCCAATAGCTGGGTCAAAACAACCCAATATCTGGGTCAAAACAACTCAACCTCTGGGTCAAAACAACCCAATAGCTGGGTCAAAACAACCCAATATCTGGGTCAAAACAACTCAACCTCTGGGTCAAAACAACCCAATAGCTGGGTCAAAACAACCCAATATCTGGGTCAAAACAACTCAACCTCTGGGTCAAAACAACCCAATAGCTGGGTTTTTCCCTTTTTAACCCAGCGCTGGGTTATATTTAACCCAGCATTTTTTAGAGTGTATGCACCAATAGTTGTCTAACAAGAAACTGTTAGGTTAGGCTGAAGGAGTGAGGCGAGGACAATGGGCTTGTTATTAGAATTAAAAAAATAAAACAAAAGACAACACAAACCGCCTGAGGGGGAAAAAACTGTCCAAGCTCACACGGCATGGCAACACCTCAGAGAAACATCCACAATCAACAGAGAATACAGGGAGATTACACAGGGAGGACAATTAGGATGGAGAACAGAGAGAGTGCAACATGTGATGTGAAACAGAGAGCACGTGGCCAAACACCGAAAAAGACAGAAACATCACAAGACAACACAGGACAGACAGTGGCCAGGATGCCCTCACTAAAGAAACAACAAGAGGGAAGGCCGAGGGCAGCTCTGTAGCATCCAGAACCCAGGCGGAAGACCAGGGAGGGAAGGGAGGGTTGAGCCGCTGAGGTTCTGGAGGTCAGGGAGACAAAGAAAAGACAGAGCTCTGCCACTCAACAGAGCTGACAGAACCCTGACAGAAACCACATGCAATTTCATCTTTTCACAACAGAACATAGTAACATAGAAAGGTTCAGAAAGGTTTTTCTCACTTACTGAGAGCAATAAATAGCAGTCACTTTCATAAAACTGTCCATGAAATTTTTCTGGCACCAAAACAAGATCCATTTTCTGGAAGAAGAAGGAAAAGTGTGAAAGTGTGACATTTCTTTGAACACAGCTTGACAGCCTGTCCAAAATCTTTGTTTAAAAACTTGACCAAATGACCTGTACAGTACAAGTGTTACTCCCCAGCAATGACTGCTGTACAGTCCAGCTGTATATACTGCACTTCACGATGGAAGCAGAGAAGCTTCTGTGTTTGGTGTCATATCCTCATGTTGCGCCTCTGTTATACACAGCAAATGGCCGTTTACAGTAGTACTGTATACGGTTTTTGCATGCTGCAGCAACCAGCACTGTAAAATCACTGTCAGTCTGTAACTCTGCAATGACTGATTTGATTGTTTTGTTATTTTCAAAGCTTATTAGCATAATGAACTTATGATAATAAAAAAGAAGAAGAATGTCATTAGCCATTCTTTTGGAAAGGAGACCTTGGAATGCTGGAACCGTAATAGAATACAATAGAATAGAATAGAATAGAATAGAAATCGTGAATTTCTACAGTTATTTTTATTGCATTTTTATTTTTATTATTTTATTTACAGTTAGGATAGGCTCATATTTGATTGGATAATTTATCGCATATTTAACTAATAGCTGTTTTCATACTTGTTAAGATTTGATAGCAGTATTATTTGGCCATGCAAACATTTTGTTTCTAAAACATAAAACAAATACATTGTGTACAAGGCTGCATTTCATCGTGTAGAGACTGTAGAGACCTGTTGCCAACGATGGTCTCTACAATCAACTTACCTTACGACGCTTTTGAGAAATGCAGCCCAGATTGTTTCAGTTGCTGTATATATCAATGACTACTTTTTTTTTCTGCGTAACTTTGGCCGTGGTTTGTAGTCCTATGACTCATGAGACACAGACAGTCCCTTTCACAGAATTTACACGATAAGTGCCATCCACACAACTCAAATCAAATCTGATCATTTCACAAAGGTCTGTTCTTTAGTTTTCTTATAGTTGAATATGTTAACAAAGTTGTGTGATTAATTGCAATTAAAAAAAAATTCAGTTCGTTTTTTCAATGTTATCAATTGCAATTTCTCAAATTTTTTTATTGATAACCCTATTAAAACATTAAAATATCAAACCAATCAAGCACCAAAAGAGGTCCAATGTAATTACTTTGAAACATCTTCACACTAACATTTGCATGTTTTGCATACGGTACATCCAATCATTGATGCAGTAGTTGGCTTATATTCTTGTATATTACATGGAATGTCCAAAATACTTGGATCAATAGATGCTCCTACCAGTGAACCAAAGTGAAATGGGACAACAGCTCATCAGACATACACCTCTCATATTTCATGTTTTATAGAAAGCATCTCAATCATGTGTTTCTTCAACAGACTTTAATAATGTGTTCCACCATCAGCTTCTTCTTTCAAACCTACCTCGATCCTCCAGATGAGTATCCCTGGAGAGTGTGTGATGGCTCTGAACGTGTGCTGCATGATTCAGCGGTGCGCACCAGACTAAAAACCAAGAGAGAAAAGGGTACACTGGGTTATTAGCCTTAACTCAGCATCAATATATTACGCTCCTTTCATGTTTAATACGTAATTGCCATTATTTTACAGGTTTTATTACCTTTAGATAAATGTAAAGTAGTTTTATTAACTGTTAAAGCAGCTTTAATTGGAACAAAACAAAAGTGTTACCTTGAAGTCCAAACAGTGATTTCGAAGAGCTTTAGAGATGATTCTCCTCGGATGGATAAAGGCTGATGTGTAAGTCCAGCCAGAGACAAGTGAACAAGTCCAGGATTGTCTCTGATGCTAACAAGGCACAGAGCAAAATATGCCCTTTTTTGTCCAGGTCTTTTGCACCGATTTTACAAATACTTCATTTGGTTGTATTTGCCTGCTCTCACTCGATGCTGAGCTCGACAACCAATCAGGATAAGACTTTAATGCAGTCAAGGCAAATGAGCAATGTAAACAAAGAGAGATATTCAAAAGACAAGAAAAGCGATCATAAGCAGTCATGGGGCAGGTTCGTCAGGTGTTTTCAGAGTTGTACTCCCTCCAATGCAACAATATATGGACTGTATCACTCTTATACTTACAGAGTGGCTCTGGTGTGCTGTAAAATCTTAGGTCCAGTTTGATTCATTGTCATTCAAGCCATGTGCAGAATGTCATTTCACTGGGTCTGCAGTACAAACTGCTGTTTTGTTCACTACAGTGCTTTTTCTCTAGCATTGCTGAAATGAATTGTCAATGAGATGTTGTGAGCAGTGTTGGGGGTGACACATTACAAGCAACACGAGTTAAGTAATCAGAGTTCCTTTTTTCCAAGTAACTAGTTCATTTACAAGAAAATATCTGAGTTGCTTTTTCAAATAAGTAACGCCAGTTACTTTGTTTCCATGTATTGCCTGACAGCGCCGGTGTTGCCATGGTGACAGAAATCAGGAGTAAGTGCAGAGCGTTGTGTGAACATGATGTTACTGTAGTTATAGACTAAATATGAACATGTGTTTACTCATCTCACTTGCAAAAAAAACCAAAACAGATTCAGTATTCTTTAAATTGAATCAAAACAGTGAAATGCCAACTCAGAATATGATGCAAACCTGCAATAATTAAATATGTTAAATAACACAAATATTCTTCATGCATTTAATCCCATTTTATTAATCACTGTCGTTGCTGCTGACCTTCAGTGATCCAATTCAACTATACGAATAAGCAAAAATGACTTTAGATAAACATTTATTCATTCAGAATGTTGAACTTTCTTCTCTTGCGTCTTATTCTTCATGTAATCCAAAATGTCAGCACAGCTGAAAGGTTTGTTTGAGCTGCGCTCTCTACTGTACAGACGTGAATTTACATTTCCTTCAGCCTGAGGCGTATTCATTTCACTTTTGGTGACAAAGCACTTTACATTTTCCAAAAATAGCCAAAAAACTTATATATATATATATATTACAAACAAGCAAGCCCAGAACAGGTCAGAAAAAGTAACTAAAAATAACGTAACATTACTTTCCTTAAAAAAGTAACAAAATTAGTTTAATCTTCCGTCTTTGCAGCATAGTCATGGCAATGGATGCTCTGCAGTGAATGGGTGCCGTCAGAATGAGAGTCCAAACAGCTGATAAAAACATCATAATAATCCACAGCACTCCAGTCCATCAGTTAACATCTGGAGAAGACAAAAGCTGCGTGTTTGTAAAAAAAATAATTCTGACGGCACCCATTCACTGCAGAGGATCCATTGCTGAGCAAGTGATGGAATGCTACATTTCTCCAAACCTGATGACGAAACAAACTCATCTACATCTGGGACGGCCCGAGGCTGAGCATGTTCAGCTGATTTTCATTTTTGAGTAAACTATTCCTTTAAAATCACTGATAACAGTTTGAAACAATCAAAATATTTTAGTTTGCATATTGATTTACAAACAGTACATACACGTATGTAGCTTAAAAAAAAAAACATGAACAGAGGATCAAAATGAAACATTTCATGTTTTGATGAGGTGATGCACCGTTCTGCCAGCGCTTCAGCGGTCATTACATTTTAATGTCCACCACAAAATGACGGCAGCTGGCAGTGTATCAAAGATTCAAATCATTAGCCAGCACCTCCCAGAATAAAGCCTCAAATCTTAGTAAGGCTTCATCTGCCCATCCCTCCCTAATGCAATACATTACAGAGACCATCCTGACAAGTTACAGTTGAGGAAAATAAACACAGTGAGACCAGCTTACAGCCAACATAAGGCAAGGCATGTAAATGCTGGAGCCAGAGGAAGCATGCAGCTCATTGTGTGCAGATTACATCAAAGAGCCAATCAGATCATGCCGAGATTAATAATGTTCATTTTGGCATCCTTACAACTAAAGCTAAAAATATAGGGAAAACTACAGTTAACTGAAACAACAATTAAAGAGTGAGAACTGAAACTAAACTTGCAATGTTGGAATGACAAAACAAGAATAAAAACAGATATCATAACTGAATAGAAATCTCTGAAGTACGACTGGGCCTGTAGAAATAGGGTGTGTGCAGTAGAAGTGTGGGTGTAAGAGCACAACCCCCGGAGACTGAAAGAGCACACAGAGACATACAGCTACACGTGTGGAAAACACGCAATACCGTATTTTACCGGGCTATGACATGCTAATGCGGAGTTTGATATTGATACAATGCTTTAAACATTTTGGATAAAAATAGAGCATCATGGGAACAGCACACCCTAGTTCATCAGATTCATAAGTTAGTATTATATGTTGCCATAAAGCTTCTGAACTAATTGTATTATTCAGTTGAACACACAGCTGTTACCTTTGTAAACAATTAAAAATGACATCCATTTTGAGCATAAGATGTTTAATAACAATAATAAAAAAAACACTTACACACATTGGGCCCATTTCACAAATCAGATTTTTTATTTTTTATTTGTTTATGAACCCCACTGTCTTCTTTTACCAGCTCCAGCATTTCAATGAATCATGCATTTCATAGGCGAATGAGTTCAAATATAAAAACTACTTCACTTAGTAGTAAAGACATCTTGTGTTGGATTGTCTGGAAGTCAGAACCAGCACTTTAGGATACATAGTTACATTATTAGTAAGGAATGAGTAAGTTTAAGAAATTCCCTGAGAAACACGATCTCGTGGGGAAAAACTAAAAAAAAAAAAACTTTATGATTCATCATTGTGATCTTAACAGCACAACTGATCATTGTCATATTTTTTTTTTAATTAGAATTTTTTTTTTAAACCTTTGCCATAATAAGGATTTCCCTGGTTTAGAATTTGTCTCATAAAAGCTTTGAGCACTTCTACAAAATTAAGAAAATTTAATCTAAACTTATCTAAAGCATAAGATTTATAAATCTAGTCGTGGTACTGAATGTAAATTTACAAAAAAAAACACCAATATAAAAAATACAACTTCGATAAAAACATCCCTTTCTTGCACATAATAACTCTGAAAATATTAAACCAACTAGTACAAGTATTTTTTTTTTTTTTTCATATGAACAAGAGTCCATATGATGAACAGATGGTTTGAGCCACACACAGATCAGGGGCCAGTTGGCTCAGTTGGATTCAACTGAGACCAATGTTTTTATGTAACCGAATAAAAAAAAATATGACCAGTCGTAAAGAAAAAATTAGATGACTAACTTGTAAGAAAAGTCTAAACCTTTTATGCGACAGACGGCAGATCTCACCAAGAAGAGACTAAAACCTAAATCCACAGGCAAACTGCGGTGTCTTCTTAGCACTTGTGTACTTATACCTTGAAATATCAGTTTCGAAATCATTCTGTTGGTACACCGATTTATAATCAGGCCAATGGCTTCTGTTTCTTTCGCAAACGTCTGTTCTGGGAGTGTGTGAGTTTGGTGAGCGGGTACGAAATCCCACAAACAAAACGGCAACAAATGCACGTGTACAGCTACTGTATCACTGTAATTACGACAGTGGATTCCACTCACTTAACTGTAGGGGGCTCCAAAGTCGCAAAAATACACAAAACTACATGCAGCTGCTTTAACTTAAGTAGATTAAATCAATATTAATATTAGGTTCACCACCTTAAACAGCTTTTTACTACGTACTGCAGAGTTTTAAGGGAGTTTGCAGACAAACTGTTCCAGGAATCTCCTTGTTCATACAAAAATCCCATTGGGTTATTATTATTTGCAGAAGGAATATTTGGAAATGTAAAATTTATGTAAAATGCAGGAAAAGATATTTCTGCTGCTGGCACACTAATGAAAAAGTGGGTATAATGTGGGTAGACGCATGTTGCTCAATGGAGGTTGATGAACGTCAGCTCAGACTTTGTCGTCCACATCCAAACTCACCAGCCCTCACTCTGTCAGATCATTCAATATAATTCAGTTGATCATTCAATTCCCTGTGAAAACACCTGCAAGCTTTTAAAGAACTGGGATTGCTGTAGCTTGATTTTCAATACAATATGAAAAATTACATTCCATTTTTTATCGATATGGCCGACATACTGATACAAAGTATTACCGTGTGTCGTGAATTGCTGGACAGCTCATGTTTAATAGCATGGGGAACAGAAACGTTACAAAGTCCAGCACAAACACAGCTATCAAAAAACGACCAGCAGAAACAAAGTGCAGATTCCTTCTTTTCCTAAATAACTTTGATGAGTATAACTAAGTAGTCTTCATCCTAACGTTTGTGCAAAGGCTGTTTAAGTAAAGGTAACTTGGATCAAGTGAATGAATCTAGGTTCATCAGCACTTTATGAATAATTTTCTGCTGTCAAACGATTAATCGAGAAATACAATTTTATAAAGTAAATAAAGTTTACTTTACATAATGTGTGTGTGTGTGCTGTGTATATAAATACACACATGCATGTATATATTTCAGAAAAATATGTTATATTTATTAAATATATTTATATAATATAAATGATATGAATATAAATGTATACATGTAAATACATGTAATACGTGCATGTGTGTGTATTTGAATATAAATAATATATATACACAATACACACATATATATTATGTAAACAAAAACTTTTATTTTTGATGTGATTAATCGCGATTAATCGTTTTACAGCACTAGAATAATTTAAGAGAGAGCACAAGAATCTGAACTTTTAGAGAGGCCGGACTCGGAGTCACTCATGCCACCTCCTCCCTCTTCAGCCTCGCTGTCCTGCAGAGCTCCATCCGGCTGCGTGTCTGGAGTGGACGGACTCGGCGAGAACTCGGACGGAGCGTCTTCATAGCCGCTGCTTTCGTCGTTATCATCTCCACCCTGAGCACCAGGCTTCTGACTGTGAGACACTGACGGACTCAGTGTCTGGCTGACCGCTTTCTTCAGCTGTAACAGCTGGCTCACGTTCAGATCCACGGATGTGCCTTCGCTGTGTGCGAGCGTCTGTTCGTCTCGGTCCACTGACGTCCCCTCCGGAGTGGCCTGGAGCCAGATGGGCCCCGCCGGCCTCGACTGAAGCGGCTCGCTGCTTCTTTCCTGCAGAGGACACAAAACAATCTTGACACCTAGAAATCAACAGTGACTCGTCAAACATGCCGTTGGTGTGCTCGTTTTCAACTGTACACGGTCAAAAAAATTCCGTAAATTTTACGGTAAAAAACCGGCAGCTGTCATTGCCAGAAGTTTACCGTAAAAATTAGGGTAGCAGCGTTTTAGGTTTTACGGTTTTAACTTAAATTTACAGTTAAATACCGTAATTTCATTAACTGATATAATGTTAATAACCAACCCACTGAAGTACTGAAATCTGTTTTGTACCTTTGTAATACACTGCACCAAAAGCAGGTGGTGATGAGATGATGAACCAAGGCCTATCACAAGCAGCTTTTAAATATTAACATTATATAGAAGGTGCACAATGTGATTCACGCAAACACTAAACACCATCATGGTAACTAAAACTACCATGACACATGGTAACACATGAAACTAAATAATGCAATAAACATTAAATGAACAACATTAGATGTAACATACAACCCTAATTTACACAACTGATAAGAAAAAAACTAAGAAGAAACATAGTTATTTCAACAACAAAAAAACATCAAATTTGAAATGTAACGCAGGGAATTCTGGGAATGTCAATTTACCGTCAATCTTTTTCACTTCCAAAAACGGTATACTACCGTAAAACTACATGTAATGTCCAATACAGTTTTTCACCGTATATAGTAGGGGAATTTACCGTTAACCGTTTAACAGGTTTTTATTGTAGCATTTTTACAGTCTTTTACCGTTAAATTCACAGTCATTTTTTTATATGTGCTGATCACTTCACAGGATTCAGAACAGCCGGTTATTATTAGGGTTGTCAAATTAAAATCTGAATTACGCAAGTCACTGAATTAAAAAAAAATTGCAAATGCAAATGCAAAAACCTGTGCATTTGAGTTTTAGGCATGTCACGAGGAGCTGGATGTGATGACGACGCAGCTGACACAGTGTGTTTTTGTTAGTTCAGTTCATTAGATGCGGCACTGCTGCGTTGTTCACTTGAAAAGTGGACTTTTTGCTGGACTATAAAGGTAGGAATAAATAGCTTTAACCTATAAGGATGTGACGTGACCGCAAGACTCGTGAAGTGAACTAACAGACTCTAAGCAATGAATTAATCTGTTTCTGTTTCGTAGAATTTGGTCTTGGCTAAATTATAGTTTTAACTTATTTGAAATGTTTCCATCCAAAGAATCAAATTAAACTTATGCGCAAAACTGGAATATCGCATAAAGCATTTGCGAATAAAGCACCGTTTCCATTCAACGAGTCAAAGAGAACAAAATCGTCACTTCCTGATAAACTGGCACTAAATATCACTAAGAAAACTAGGAGAAGCCACTGAATATATTAATTTTCATATATGATAAATTACTTGCGCCTCAGAGCAGACGAAACACAATGAATGCTGTCAATGCTTTCGGAGGTAGATGCCAGCTGTTTGTGAATGCAGTCGTGTAAGACAATTATACAGAAATACTTTGACGACAGACTTTGCTCGTGCATTTCAGAATGACCATAACAACATATAGATTCTGTGAACGAGATCGGTCCGCTGCTAATCAAGTTATCTCGTCTCATAGCGCAAAGTCACATTACTTTTTCGATGCGCATGGAGGAATTTATTCGGTAAATGTGTTTCCATCGTAGTTGATGCACATTTTTTCTTACCGGATAAAAAGTTTATCCTACTCAAATGTGTGCGTAAGTTTTTTATGCGCATTTTTAGAATTTATGCACATCTCCGCGTTTTCATCCAGCGTTTTTTTTTAATGCGATAGTCCAAAATGCGCATAAAAATAGGTGGATGGTTAATTTTCATATATGATAAATTACTTGCGCCTCAGAGCAGACGAAACACAATGAATGCTGTCAATGCTTTCGGAGGTAGATGCCAGCTGTTTGTGAATGCAGTCGTGTAAGACAATTATACAGAAATACTTTGACGACAGACTTTGCTCGTGCATTTCAGAATGACCATAACAACATATAGATTCTGTGAACGAGATCGGTCCGCTGCTAATCAAGTTATCTCGTCTCATAGCGCAAAGTCACATTACTTTTTCGATGCGCATGGAGGAATTTATTCGGTAAATGTGTTTCCATCGTAGTTGATGCACATTTTTTCTTACCGGATAAAAAGTTTATCCTACTCAAATGTGTGCGTAAGTTTTTTATGCGCATTTTTAGAATTTATGCACATCTCCGCGTTTTCATCCAGCGTTTTTTTTTAATGCGATAGTCCAAAATGCGCATAAAAATAGGTGGATGGAAACATAGCTAATGTTTGCTTAAGTAGATGCGTTGAGGAATTTTCTTTTTTAATTGGGAAATTTTAATTATATTCTCAGACCTGCCAACCTGTACGCATTTTGCATAGTGGATACGCATTTTGACCTCAAAGTACGCTGGTTTGTCACGATTTGTCACTTTAAACTACGCACAAACCTGGTGACGCCTCTGTCCACACTCAGTACTCAAATCAAGCAACAGAAAAAGATGAAGAGTTCGACCAATTAGAGCATTTTTTTTCCCCAGTTTTGCGTTTAAATAATTTCCATGCATTTTATTTCTCTCCAAACCGGCTCTGTTTGTGTGTCCGTGAGTCTGCACGCTGAGATGAGAAAACGCCTTCCCGCTATAATGAGCATTTGACAAAGCAACACACGCTAAACATCTTCCCTTCAGATGACTTAAAATGACAAGGGTTTCTAAACCTGCTGTCCAACAAAAGAAAATATTATAACATGTTTTTATACCACAACAGTCAAGTGTTGAAAAAACGAACTTTTGTCTGTCTGTCTGTCTGTCTGTCTGCCTGTCTATCTATCTATCTGTCTGTCTGTCTGTCTGTCTATATGTCTGTCTGTCTGACTGTCTGTCTATCTATCTATCTATCTATCTGTCTATCTATCTATCTATCTATCTATCTATCTATCTGTCTGTCTGTCTGTCTGTCTGTCTGTCTGTCTGTCTATCTAAAATTTTGTGATCTGATGTGGCTTCTTATCACAGAATGACACAGACATATATCCTACACTGTAATAAAGGCTATGTCAATTAGCAATGGATCATAAATTATGATTACTTATTATTAAAATACCCGAGGAAGTTTTAAGAACACTGATAAACTATACATTGTTGCAGTCGAGTGTTTATTGTCTTTATGTTTGATCAGTTTAAGCGTTTCTATATTCTTTTTGTTCAGCTACAGCAATGCCTTTGTCCATATAAGGGATTTCCTGGAGCGTCATCAGTTCTAGTACTTCTGTGATGCATATGTGGATTTTCTGCACAAGTGCGCCCTCCGGCTTCCAGTATGAATGAAACAGACATTACATGTGTTTATAGCACTAAATAATGGCAAGTCCATAAAAATAATACTTCTCTCAAAAGAAAATTGAAGTAGACATATGATAATCCATGTTTTTCTACAGTGTACAGAAGTTTACTATAAGTTTTAATTGAAGTGTACTAATTTTTTATTTTTTTTTAATCGCATTTTAAATCACAGATGGCACAAAATACTCTGATGTGCCAAGCCATCAGAACCAAACTGAAAACCGTGGTTAAAAACTGAGGTATTTATTGAACCGTGGGCTAACTGTATTGTTGCATCCTTTACTCTAAAATACTGTATAACAGGAATAGCACAAAGGTGTGTGTGAATGAGTGCAGACCCTGAGTTCTAACCTTTGGAAAATATTTAACATTAAATCTTGCATTTTGCACATTGTGTAAACTTATTTGAGGCACATGATTGGTAGTCTGTTGCTAAGCATTTAGCCGTACCCAGCTACACAACATTATTTCACAGTGCACTGTTTGCACTGCACAGTCTGTTTGACTAGTGGGTTAACAGTTAACCTGCTAACCTGCTTTCAGAATGACAGTCTGCTGTTCTGTGTCAACATTATGCATTACACTGTCTGTTAAAGCGCTTGTCTTCTCATATTACTGATGCACCTCCACTTATCTGTTTAAAACATCATGCACTTTGAACAAAGTCATGTCATTTCATTGTTTTAAATAAAAGCGGGCCACTTTATTTGGTTTATATTTGCTCACTGTGCCCTCTTGTCGGTGTAGGAGACAATACAGTACTTTCTAGCGTATCACTCTACACTTTATTTTGCTCACATAATAGAATAATTGCAACTGAAATCTACAGTACTGTGCAAAAGCCTTAGAACACTAGTATTTTCAGCAGCTAAAAATGGTTTTAAGTTATTTCTATCTTTTGCTGTAGTGTGTCAGTAGGAAATATCAGTTTACATTTCCAAACATTCATTTGGCCATTAATTGTAATAATCCAGTGAGATTTTTGTGCTGCACACAAAGATCTGATCTGATCATCATCAGTCTGTCTGGAGTCACATGAAGAAACAGAACAAACTGAGACTCAATCCAGAAGAACTGTGGAGAACAACGTCTCCAAGACTTTTGCAAGTACTGTACATCTCATGTCCATTTATTTGTTTATTTGGAAACAAATAAACCTTTTAGGTTGATCCAAGACCCTTCCACTCCACATTTGTCACCTTCGTTAGGGTTTAAATTGACTTCATTATCCCTTACTTACAACTGAGCACTCGTAAAAACACATCCTCCAGAAGCTCAAGCCTCTTTCATTCACCAGAACATATCCAGGCACATTTTTAACATGTTTTATGATAAATGGCAAGGTTCTCCAAATACGGTTACGTAAGCACACAGAAACCGCCAGCCTGTCTCTCCTTTGGCTTTACGCTGTAGTTTCTGTTCGTTTCTAAATGTGATTAGGCAAGCTTAGTCTTTCCTCACCTCTCTTAACCTCTCCAGCTCCCGCTTTAATGAGGCAAGCATGTCCTCCGACTTCCTCCTCATCTCTCGTTCTCGCTCCAGCTCCTGCGGTCAAAATCACAGCGAGTTAAACAGAAGGACGTGAAGTCCATGCAATGAATCCATTACTCAGTCAAAAGTAATCTTTTACAAAAGTTTTCCCGCTTAGGTCTGAAACAGACCTCTACCGTTTACATCGGTCTCACACATCTCTACAGTACCATGGTGAGATTGAGATTGTCTCTCTGGGTCTCAGCGAGCATCTCCTCCGTGCCCTCGAGGGCGTCCTGAAGACAGTCCACCTGGAACAGAACAGCCTCCTGCTGCAGCTCCAGGGTCCGCACCTCCTGCAGACAACCCTCGTAGCTCGCTCTCAGCTCCATCTGCACCGGGGAACAAAACACCCTCAAAACAAGCACTGGCAGCAGAGATGCTCAGAACGTCTCAGCCCTTACGAAAATTAACCATGGTTCTACTACAAATAAAACCAAAAAACCATGGTTAATTTTCATAAAGGAGAGTTTGCAAGGTAGAGAGTCAGGATATTTTAACAACATGCTAATCACATTAGAAACATGCTAGCAACATGCTAATCCTGATAGCCACATAGTAGTAACATGCTGATCATGCTAAAACATGATAGCAGCATGCTAATCATGCTAGAGACATGCTAACAACAGGCTAATCATGCAAGAAACATTCTAGAAACATGCTAACAGTGTGCTAAAAACATGCTAATCATGCCATAAAAATGTTAGCAACATAAAACATGCTAGACTGTCTGTCTGTCTATCTATCTCTCTGTCTGTCTATCTATCTGTCTGTCTGTCTGTCTGTCTGTCTGTCTATCTATCTCTCTGTCTGTCTGTCTGTCTATCTGTCTGTCTGTCTATCTCTCTGTCTGTCTGTCTATCTGTCTGTCTGTCTATTTATCATCTATCTATCTATCTATCTGTCTGTCTGTCTGTCTGTCTTCTGTCTATCTATCTATCTATCTATCTATCTATCTATCTAAATTTTCAAACTTCAAGCTTTTACAACTGCTTTAAACTTTCAGGCTAGACTTTCTCAAGCCAACCTAAAGTTTTAAAAGTTATTTATTAGAGATTCATTCTTTTAAACAGCTAAAAGAACAAAGTGGTCCAGATCTGACTTTCTTTAGAGTCCTGTAGGTCAGAAAAGACATGAGTTTGACTCTCTGAAGGCTTCAGCATATTAAGGGTGTCTGAGGAGGATCTCCATCGACCGCTCTGTCTGCTATTAAAACCAGCGTCAAGAGTGTCTTCTGTGACCGTTTGTGGATTTCGTCATTCTTTGAGTCATGTTATGCTGTCACTTTCACAAGAGGCCAAGTGTCGTATACACATTCAATCAAATGGCCATGACAAGCAGCTTATGAGCAAACAGGAGCGGAGGCAAATGAAAGAACAGGGCAGCTGGGATTTTAAACATAACTGGTGTGTATTTTGGTACAATGGTTTCACTGATCCGATCACAAAACATTTCGGACCCTGTTTCACCAAAACTGCATGTTACGACCATGCAATATTGAGCTATGATTATCTGCATCAGTTCTCATTTTGACTCCCAAGTTAACATGGCAAGCAATATTACTGAAATGGACTGAGGCTGTGCCGCCCCGTCATACTCAATGCCACATTATTCCTTCACCTTGAAAAGAGAGTTCAAGAGTGCGATGGTTATTGCACCTTTCTATTTTATTGACAAATATCTATCAATCCTACAACAGTTTAATTAATTTACTATTTTCATTTGTTAAAGGTGCACTATACAGGATTTCCCCAAAAACAAAGTATAGACTCGTACAAAAAAAATCCCTCTCAATCATGAATACATCACATCAATACATGATCCAGCAGAAGTGTGTTGGTGTCCACAGAGACACTGGCTGTATTTTCTGGTTTATTAACAAGCTAAACTAAAGATGGCTACACTCGTTCAGAAAATTACAGCCAGTCATCTAATTATTAGCGTAACTGCTTGCTCATATACACACAAAAAATGCCATTTATGCATGATTAACAATATTTGAAAACATTTATATATATATACATATATATATGCACAAACAGCTCATCACTCAGTTGTCCTGCTCTTGGGCCGCTGTCTCATGTGATACTTGGCTGTGTGCGTTCTGTCAGCTGAGATGATGTCAGAGACAAGGGGCGTGGCTTCTGGTAGTGTTGTGCCCGCCCACAAGGAGGGGCTAAGTTTGAATGCTGTGTTTACAGACAGTAACCAAAAATCCTGCATAGAGCACTTTTACATTTAAAGCTACATCCACAGTTTTTATTTTATAGTGCTTTTCACAATCCATGCATTTTTTTATCACTAAAACATCAAGGTGACATTTCTAAGGTGATATAACATATTTCTACATATGTTTTACTTGATAGTGTGTGTAAAACATGCTCTCCACAACAGTCTGACCTGTCATTCTCATCACACAAACAATGTTAGTATCATGAGCCAAAGTTCCTATTAAAGCTGCAGCATATTTCAGTTTATTCTGGACAAGAGCAGTCCATTCAGATATGAAGAAGCTGCCATGTTAAACCATCACACACACCTCATTTTACGAGACGTTTAGGGATGGACAATAGGCTATGCATCAAATATCTTTAGGAGATTTATTGTCACAGACCTTGAAACTCTGGCAAGTTCTTTAATCATAACAATAGCCTTTTTTATAGAGTAAGAAATTA
The DNA here is from genome assembly GCF_001515625.1 of Sinocyclocheilus rhinocerous. NCBI lineage: Eukaryota > Metazoa > Chordata > Actinopteri > Cypriniformes > Cyprinidae > Sinocyclocheilus > Sinocyclocheilus rhinocerous. The sequence goes on from NW_015636534.1 coordinate 35,380, forward strand.
TATCAAATTATAAAATATTTATAGGATCTTAATATTTTCTTATCACCATATAATGCATTCACCTTTACAAATCAAGGTTCTACAAATATACAAAAACATGTCACATTAGGTAGATGCTTTAACAACATTAATTACATTTTTAGACCACCAGTTCGTGGGTAATATCAGTTAACGTTGGCAGTAGGTCTATAAGACAATACCTGGGGGGTATTCTAGAAAGCAGGTTATGTGACATTCCCGGTTATGTTGATAAACTCAGCATGAGGTTCCAAAAACGGAGGTAACTTTTAGGGTATGTAAGTAGCCACAGCAACTTATTCTCTGAACATAACCTGCTCCGGAGTAGCTTCTGTTTCAGGGTGAGTTCACTTCAGCGATAGTTATCTGTATAAATGTGACCCTGGAGCACAAAACCAGTCATAAGGGTCAAGTTTTTGAAATTGAGATTTTCTGAATAAATAAGCTTTCCATTGATGTATTTGCTCGAGATACAACTATTTGAAAATCTAGAATCTGAGGGTGCAAACAAATCAAATATTGAGAAAATCATCTTTAAAGTTGTCCAAATGAAGTTCTTAGCAATGCATATTACTGATCAAAAATTAAGTTTTGATATATTTACGGTAGGAAATTTACAAAATATCTTCATGGAACATGATCTTTACTTAATATCCTAATGATTTTTGGCATTAAAGAAAAATCAATAATTTTGACCCATACAATGTATTGTTGGCTATTGCTACAAATATACCCCAGCGACTTAACACTGCTTTTGTGCTGCAGGGTCACAAATTATAAAACGCTATTATAACAAGGTAATTTTTTATTTATTATATTATATATTTATTTCATTTTATATTATCATCTCACACATCATGGGTCGGCATGGGCTGAATGAACTTGCTCCCGGATGCGTTTTTGAAACCAACATACCTCGAGTAAGCAAGGTTTGGGTTAATCAACCAAGAGTTCAGGGTTTAGCAGATGGTAAGTTAACCTTGCTTTCTGGAATACACCCCTGCTGTATTGTCAGAAAATAAAGGAACATGTGACATGAACAAAACAAACTCTGCACAAAACCTGTCAGCTTCCTAATGATATAATTCTGTTTCTACTCCAAACTGAGATATAATCATTTTAATGCTGTTTTGAATTTCGCTGCGAGTGTTCGTTTTCTCACTGTGGACTCTTCTCTTGTGTGTTTTTGTCGGGGATCTGGCTTATGTTTTCTTCGGCCCGGCGTTCCTGTGTTGTCGTGTTGAATAAAGCATGAGGCTTTGGGGCTTTTCCGTGTGTTCTCGTGTCTTCATGTTTTGTGTGAACAGATGGATTTAGCTGTGTTTGTTTCTAAGTGCCACGTGTTCTGCCATCTATTGTCTTTACCCCAATCTTCTAGTGTTTGGATTATTGGTTCATTTTCCCCTCCTGCTCTTCCTCGTTACCCTCCTATTATCCTTCCCTATTTAAGCGTTCCCAGTCCTGTGTCAGATTGTAAACAAACGTTTGCTGTTACTGAGCTCTGCGCTCGAGTCTTTGTCTCCTCAGACAGACCTGGCAGTGAAGATCTGGCCTCGTAATCCTTCATGTAAGACTCTCTCTGCCTAGCTGGGTCTGTGCCGCTTGCCAATTTTATAGACTCATTTAGTGGAACTATGGTTGTTTTGATGCATCCCAGTGGAACAAAGTCTTTATTCCACTGCATTCCACTTTTATTTATAACACGGACTGATCAGTGACTTTTCCTGCAGGATTGTGTGCATTATGAGTCAGACATTGTACCATTAACTCAACTGATATATTCGACACACACTGAAAAAAAATGATACTACATTTTTTTAAGGTCAGTGGTTGCAAACAATTTATTTTAGCTACATTTAAATAAACAAATTTAGTTGAAAGTTACGCAACTAAATTTGTTTATTTAAATGTAGCTAAAATAAATTGATTGCAACCACTGACCTTAAAAACAAAAATTTGTAAATTCAATGAATCATTTTTTTTTCAGTGCACGGTGATGTGTCGTTCATGATTGAAACGAGTCTTATTAGATTTTTAAAATGAAAATGGATTCAAATTAGCATGCCGACAAACCTACAGAGAGACTCGAGCAAGAGTGTTTAAGCACCATCAGCATTTTCTCAAAAAAAAAAAATATATATATATTTAATTCTTGTCAACTTCTGAGATTGACTTTTATCCAGCTAAAACAACCGTAGCCTAAATACATAAGTTATGCCTTCAATAATATCTTTCTGTTTTTCTATCTTATAATCTGTTTATCTATCTAATGAGAACCAAAGCAATGCTCCAGGAAGAACAGGACAAAAACTCAGTCTGGTTTGATCACTTTAGCAGTCATGTGCTCTTGAGGAGAGGCTCATGAGTCAGTGCATGAGACATGCGTAACGATGATTTGCTCATCTACACGAAGACTGGAGACACACCTGTTTATGATTCACTCAGACTCACCTTACGTGAGTCACAGCCCTCAGCACCTCCACACCTGCTCCTCAAACCCTCCAGACTTCATGTGTCTCAGCTCACTTTCAGGACTCTTATTATACTGTAGCACTGACCTGTACTGCCTGGAGCCTAGCTTAGCATGCATCACATGTCACTGCCACTTTTATGAAACAGCAGCTTATGTAATTCATAGCAGTAAACATCAAATTTGGTAGAAAAGGTGAAAAACTTACCATTTCTATGTTTTCAGAAAGTAGATCATCTTCACTCTTAAAAAAAAAGGAACAAATTTTCATTGCTATACAAAACAAACCAATGTTTAAAATCTTAAAACTAATTAGTACATCCTGTTCAGCAAATATAGTTCTGTAAGAGAAACTTAAAGGAACAGGTTTGTAGAAATGTAGCATTGCATCAGTGTCTCAGCAGTGGATGCTCTGCAGTGAATGGGTGCCGTCAGAATGAGAGTCCAAACAGCTGATAAAAACACATATAATAATAATAATCCAAAACTATATGACTTTTTCACAGGAGGAAGTGTTATTATGGATTATGAATGCTGGATTAGTTTCAGCTTTTGTCTTCTCCAGATGTTAACTGATGGACTGGAGTGCTGTGGATTATTGTTGTGTTTTTATCAGCTGTTTGGACTCTCATTCTGACGGCACCCATTCACTGCAGAGCATCCATTGCTGAGACACTGATGCAATGCTACATTTCTACAAACCTGATGAAGAAACAAACTCATCCTAATCTCGGATGGCCCGAGGATGAGCACATTTTCAGCTCCTTTATTTTCTGGCTGAACTATTCCTCTAAGCACACTGGAAGAGTGATGTTCTGCTCTATAATTCACTATCAATTCACTGCCTAAAAGCAAACGCTTAAGCTGCAATCATCACAATACTAACATGGCTTTCTTGTCTTTGTCCTCTTTTTAATGATCCATATCTGCTATCGCTGCGTGACAGGTGTCTGCTCGATTCTTCTGCCTGCAGGACAAAAACAACAATTACATTATTGATTAGAAGTATACAACAACAAAGAAATCTAAGTGACAAACTGCATTTCCATATATTTACATTATTTGTCACACAATGTAATTTTGTACTAAAACATGGTAAAACGTGGGACTTTGAAGTGTGTTTTAACGGCATCATATATAATATATAATAATATAGGCAAATAGTTCCAAATGCATTATTTTATAATAATATAATTATTTCTTTTGGTCAAGAAAATCCCACGTGTCATGTGACTAGATTTTAAATCGTCTTCAATTGTTGTTTTTTTTAAACCATGTCCTGTGTCTGCTTACAGTGCATGAACCTAAAACTTCACGATCCTCTCCTATGAATTCACACACATTCACTCTCTCTGTCTAAACATCACGTGATGATTCAGAGCAGTCTGTCTGCTGCAGCAATGCTGTTGTATATAAACCACCGCAAGTGCACTGAGCAACAATGAGATCGCCGTATGCATTTCATTCAGATAAAGTCCTTCACACATACTGATACGAGGCAATCATTCCTCATAATCACAACAGCTCAGGAGTTATAAATACTGTGAAAGTGTGAGAATTAACCTGAGCTAGTCGACAAAAGTGAGCTGTGAGAGGTGTTTACTTTTCAATTAAACTGTTATGAACTTTTAAAAACGGTTATGTGTGTGTATATATATATAGAGAGAGAGTTCCACATGTAATTTATATTGATTATGCAAAGAAGTTACCCAATCACAGTCTTAAAAGTGACCCGTCCCTTTAAACAGAGTCAGAAAACAGCCTTTTATTTATAAATTAACACAATTGTGATGTAAAAACAAAAATCCTACTAACAGTATAAGTGCACCTCAGGAAACTTCATAAAATAACATTTTAAAAATGCAGTTCATGATTATTTTTTCTTTATTCCCTTAAATCCTTTTAATACCTGGTTTTGAGACCAATTCTGACATCATATTCTGACATCATCAGGTTTCTCTGCTTTAAATAACAAGAACCATTACATTTGTATATTTAAAAAAATCCCCCTAACCACCCCATAAAAATGCTGATTCATGATTTATGGTAACACTAGATTTTTTTTTTTTTTTTTAAAGGGGTCATGTGATGCTATTTTAAAGATCATTATTTTATGTATTTTATGTTGGTATGTGGGGGCGTGTTTGAACGAGCCGTTTTAGGGGGGCGTGGCTGACTCTTAACTTTTATAAAGAATATCTCTTTGGTTTTGAGACTTTAGTCTTTGCAACTTTACAGATCTTCTTTATGCACCAAGAGCTTGTAACACTCCAAAGAGAAAGGAAAACTTGAAATCGCATCATATGACCCCTTTAACGACTTCAGGACTGTAGGTGATTTGTAAAAGATGCTGAAATCACAATGACAGCTCGCACAAACACACACACAATCACTAACCTCATAGCGGGTTTATACAATATTGCATTATTTAGGGAAAAAAAACTGCTGTAAGCATCTCTGAAAATAAAACATCATGTGATTATGATCTGACCATGACGTCAGCGAGCAATATTTGAGTTTTTCTTTACAAAATCACTGAGCAAAGCAGGATTTTTACTATCACATTGGTCAGAACGACACTATAAGATTTTAATATTTGCTTTCAGTAAAGTCAGTAAATCGAGAAGATAAACATGGACAGCTCAGCTAAATCCTATTGTTGTATCACGACTGTGTTTGAAGAAAAAGAAACATCTTAAAATCATCTTTGCACCGTGTTTCATCGCGAGATTCAGCTTCATCATCGGAGGGTGTGCTCTGCTGAAATAACACGACGCCCTTATTTATGAAGAGTTACAGTACAACTGTTACTAATAATCACGTAAATGTTCGGGTTTGTTTGTTTAATTAAAGATGTGTGTTTTCATCATTATCCGTCACATCCTGATGCTACAGTCAGAGAAACCCGAAGAGCAGCCCGAGTCGAGCGTTATGTAATATTATTATTGTCAAGCTATCGAGGCTTTGTGTTTTCTAGCAGGTAATGTAATCCAGCAGACACGACCATCAGAGATCAGAAATCGAGTCAGACAAAGCAGATGTGATTGACTCACGTCTCTGATAATGTGCTTTAGAGACTCGTCTTCGCTCATTCCTCGAGACAGCGTCCGTTTCCTCAGCGAACCCACTTTCTCAAGGTTGCCTGAATGCATCTTCCCAGGTGTAAAGACTCTTCTAGTGTCCAGAGAAAGTGTCAAAGGAGACCGTGTCTTGAAAATGTTCCTTCTCTACCGGAGGACAGTGTTCTTGTTGTTTAGGGTGGGTTCTTCTGTTGTGTTGCTGTGGGCGGGGCGTTGAGACTCTCGCGTGGGCGGGGCGTGGATACTCTCGAGTGGGCGGGGCGTGGATCTCGAGTGGGCGGATCTATTTCGCCATCGAGTTTCATTCTGTGTGAGTTTATCTTCGAACGCCTGGATTCCAGCTCCAGAATCAGATCGCTGAGGGTGCTTCTTAAATTAGTGAGGTTGCTGTGGGCGGGGCGTTGAGACTCTCGCGTGGGCGGGGCGTGGATACTCTCGAGTGGGCGGGGCGTGGATCTCGAGTGGGCGGATCTATTTCGCCATCGAGTTTCATTCTGTGTGAGTTTATCTTCGAACGCCTGGATTCCAGCTCCAGAATCAGATCGCTGAGGGTGCTTCTTAAATTAGTGAGGGTGCTCTGACTTTAATATAGTATATACACTACCAAACAAAAGTTTTTGAATAGTAAGATTTTTAATGTTTTTTTAAAGGAGCCTGCATTTATTTGATCCAAAGTACAGCAAAAATGTTAAATATTTTTACTATTTAAAATAACTGTTTTCTATTTGAATATATTTTAAAATCTAATTTATTCCTGTGATTTCAAAGCTGAATTTTAGCATCATTACTCCAGTCACATGATCCTTCAGAAATCATTCTAATATTCTGATTTGCTGCTCAAAAAAAAACATTTATTATTATTATTATTATGTTGAAAACAGCTGAGTAGATTTTTTTCTGATTTGCTGCTCAAAAAAAAACATTTATTATTATTATTATTATGTTGAAAACAGCTGAGCAGAATTTTTTCAGGTTTCTTTGATGAATAGAAGAACAGCATTAATCTGAAATAGATTTTTTTGGTAACATTATAAATGTCTTTATAATCACTTTTGATCTATTTAAAGCATCCTTGCCAAATAAAAGTATTAATTTCTATAATTCCCCCCCAAAATAAATAAATAAATAAAACATTATACTGACTCCAAGCTTTTGAATTGTATAGTGTATAATGTTACAAAAGCTTTTTATTTCAGATAAATGCTGAATGAAAAATGATTTGGATTCTAAAAGAATCCTGGGAAAAAATGTACTCAACTAATTAAAAAATGTATAATAATAATAATAAATCAGAATATTAGAATGATTTCTGAAGGATCATGTGACACTGAAGACTGGAGTAATGATGCTGAAATTCAGCTTTGATCACAGAAATCAATTACAAATATATTCAAATAGAAATCAGTTATTTTAAAAAATAAAAATATTTCACAAAATGATTGCTTTTTCTGTATTTTGGATGAAATAAATGCAGCCTTGGTGAGCAGAAGAGAATTCTTTAAAATAACATTAAAAATCTTACTCATAGGCGGAGCCATGGGGACTCGGGGCAAAAATGCCACTAAATTGGATAAAAATGCCCCTGCACAAACAAATTAAATCTATTACGTCTGTTGCTAACAAAGTGAATATGAATAGACAGTGTCGATTGCGGCATTAAATTAAGATCTGCTCATGTTGCACCGTATTTCATTTTAGGCGTTTTTACAGTGTTGTGCATTTGAACCAATCACACACTATTCTGTTGAGCTTAGGAATGCAATGGCCAATCAGAGGCGTTCAATGAGTTATCGTTCAAACTCATCAGTTTTATTGAGTGCGCGCGCGTTCGCCGACTGAATTCCGGACTCTTGCGAATTCTCTCATCATTAACAACAAAGCACAGGTGGACGTACAATGTAAGTAAGAGATTCATTTAACAGTGTATACAGCTTCAGTGATTATAACGATAGTTTTGTTTTTTTGAGAGTGCTTAAACTCGCCATAGATCAATGTTAGTGATAATGTCACTTTCTATATATAATTTATTCGTTGTTTGAATAACAGTGGAAAGCAAACGTTATATAATTATCAATTTCTACCGTTTTTATTAAATTGTAATCACGTTAAATACAATGAAAAATGATTTGGATTCTAAAAGAATCCTGGGAAAAAATGTACTCAACTAATTAAAAAATGTATAATAATAATAATAAATCAGAATATTAGAATGATTTCTGAAGATCATGTGACACTGAAGACTGGGAAAGCAAACGTTATATAATTATCAATTTCTACCGTTTTTATTAAATTGTAATCACGTTAAATACAAATTCAGTCCCATTAAACATGTTTTTAGCCTACATGACATCCATGTATGGTTCTTGCCTAAAAAGACGGGTTTATGATGTTTAATACATTTGGCTGCTTTTAGCCTTACCCTGGAGTTGGTTCACCCTCCGCCTATGATCTTACTGTTCAAAAACATTTGACTGGTAGCATAAAGGTTTTAGTGCCATCTATTGCTATGGTACAAAGAGTGCTCCCTTGATAATCACTAAAAAGCTGTCACTCATCTTAGTTCATTGCGATCTCACAAAGTTAGGTTATAATCAATGAAGTACTCTACACTGCACAATGAATCTCTTATTTACATAGTCTACACCTTGTTATAATGAGATGATTTGTGCTGAACACAACATCTGAATAAAAACTGAGTGTAAGTGGATTCTAACTTAAATGTCTCTGATTGGCTGTTGCGTTCAAGAAATCAACAGAATTGTCTGTGATTGGCTACATTGTTCAACGCTAAACAAGTTGAAATACAGACCAATCTCCAGAGCACAAACCATAACACACTGGATAGTTTTCTAAATCTGCAATAAAATGCCATTATTACAGCTTTAACTGAGGGTGCTATCGATTTCGTTTGAGGGTGCTTAACTGTTTTTATTTATTTTCCTTAATAACACATTTGCTGATGCATTGTCATCCTGCACATGCTAAATTTATATATGAATATGTTACAATTAAAAAAATTATATGCACATTGTTGACAGGTAAGTGCGTATCTTCCCTCATGTTACCCGATACTGCTGAAAAACACGGTAAAACTCCATAAAGAGTCCAGTATGAGGAGTCACATTCAAGTTCAACCAGTTGACATAGAGTTTACTGAAGACAGACTTCTCCACATTTCCCAAAAACCCCTGCAAACACACCATTAGATAAAACACTATTAAACTAAACACACCAATGGATAACAGCCATATCGTTTAGCTTCAAGGATGAGTAACAGAACATGATATACATCCACACAGAGCTGATATAAACTCCTCATTGTCATATTTGAACATTAAGCAGCAGTGCTGATGTTGTTAGTGGACACATGGTGCGTCATTAACCTTCATGACACAGTGGTCTTTATATTCCTGGATAAGAATAAAAATCTAACTGAAACTCTCTTTCTACAAAACAGATCTCAAGATTCATTTGATGGTATAAAGATCAAATGAATTCATTACAAAACAAGTGCAGTGTTGAGGAAAGTTACTTTTAAAAGTAATGCATTACAATATTGCGTTACTCCATTAAAAAGTAACTAATTGCATTACTAATTGACTTCTTATGGAAAGTAATGCATTACATTACTCTTGCGTTACTTTTTGTCACATGAGCTGAATGAATGTTTGCTCATCTGCAATACGTCTATAGGTCGTTTCCTATCAGATGTCAAAAAGACGTATATTAGATGTCTTTAAGATGTTTATGATTTAGAATGTATGTAAAACTGACATCTGAAAGACATCTGTCAGACGTTTGTACACAGCAGATGCTTTCCAGATCAAGAGACCTTTAACAGACATCTTGCAGATGTATGTGTGCTATCTGGGTCATCTTCGAGTTTCGCCTGAACGCTCACATAAAACTTTCATTGAAGACTCTCCGGCCTGCTATCAAAAGCACGGCTGCTTGTCTCTTTCAGCATTCCATCTTCATCACTTCATCAGCCTACACCATGATAAGTATTTATATTGTTTTATGCACTTGTGGAAGTTGGGCGCAGAATGTATTCTTTGCAAGGTTATTCACACACACACGTGTTTAAGACAAAGCGCTTCGTTGTTGTGTGATTGTTCATGTATGAGGTTAATCTAGCAGATTAACCCAATTTGAGCCTAGGTTGCGCTTTGGCTTAGTGTGATTTTGAAAAAAATAAGTTCTTATCAAATCATTATTTGCTCAGCGTATTATTGGTAAAATACAGTACCGAGATCAGAGTGCATGAATTGCATAATGCTGCACGATTCATCTTTGCAAGCTCAGTTGCCACCTTTAACATACATTTAATAGAAACATGGACATTTACAATATTTTCAATATATTTACTTTTATGAGAAGCATTTACAAACCCGTTTTCCAACAAAAGAGAATATTTAATGGCATGTTTTGCTCAGACTCATTCAATAACATTCAGACTTTGTTATGTGGCATCGTGAGGCTTCATTATTATAGGCCTATATAATATTTTACACTTATAGAGACTATGTTGCTTGCAACCCCCCTCTCCCCCACTCCTACGTTTCAGATCAGTGAGGTCTGATTATACCTTCTTGTAAAAATACCTCACCTCATCTTAACTCAGGTCATTTTATTTGGACTAATGCTACTACGAATGCAGTCTATATCAAGCTGATGCACACATGGTCATTCTCCCACTCGAGTTCTAGGTAAGATCTGGCTCAATGCTCAGCAGGCATCTTTAAGCTATAATCAAAGCATGTTTATCTTTGCAGATACTGGTGGTGGTTTCATTCAGTTTCCTCATACCTATTGGCTTCGGTCTTACTTGGCCTGTCGTGGCCTTCACATTACATGGACTATTGTGGCCCTTCACATAACTCTGGTGGTCATCAGGTAAGTCTGACTATTACTGTTTATAAAGTTTGGCCTATCAGGGCCTTCGCATGTTATGGCATTTTGGGGCCATAACATTGAGTATTTATTTTACTTATGTGTCATGCTGATCTGGCTTATTTTCTTTCTTGGGGGGAAAGGTCTCCTCGGTGGGTTCTGGCAGTTAGATGTAGTTCTATCAAGCGCATGCAGGAGTCTAATCTAAAGAATGTTTATTATACAGTATATCTGTGTTTATGCTCTCTTAGTCGCTGTTAGAACCAGAATCATTTGAGTTCCTCTCAAGATCAGACTCTAAACTATTTCATGTACAGTAATAATCAATGTACAGTATGAAACTCTTAGCAAGCTACTGGTGGTGGTTACTTTCTCGTGTGCTCCTCATGTCCAGCCTATCAAGGCTAGGCAAGGCAAGTTTATTTATATAGCACATTTTATACACAATGGTAATTCAAAGTGCTTTACATAAAAGGGATTAAAAAGATCATAAAAAATAATCACAACAATAAAAACAAGGAATTTAAACACTTTTAAAATGATTTAAAGGTCCCATGACGTGCTGCTTTTTGGATGCTTTTATATAGGCCTAAGTGGTCCCTAGTACTGTATCTGAAGTCTCTTTCCCGAAATTCAGCCTTGGTGCAGAATTTCAGCCACTACGAGCCAGTCCCACAATGAGCTTTCCTTAGGACGTGCCATTTCTGTGTCTGTAGCTTCGGTGCAAGAATTGAGCCTTGTGGGACTCCGCATGTCATGGGCGTCCACTTAGACTTATGCTCTCCTATACTCACATAATAACCTCTCCCATCTATGACCTGAACCATTTGAGTACCAATGCCAGTAGAAAGCCCGACCCAGTTTCCAGTCTCTAGTAGTATGTTATGATCGACAGTGTCAAACGCAGCACTGAGATCTAGTAGTACCAGCACTGATATTTTGCCAGAATCAGAATTTAAGCAAATCTAATTTATTATCTTTATGACCTCGCTGTCTCTGTGCTGTGATGTGGTTGGAAACCAGGTCGAAAATTGTCCAGATATCCATTTGAGTTTAATGCTCAATATGGTGTTATCAAGATTGCTCTTTTTCAGGAGGGACTTAAAGGGGTCATTGGATGCAAAATTCACTTTACATGTTGTTTGAACATAAATGCGTGTTGGAAGTGTGTGTACACATCCCTCCTATAATGATAAAAATCTACCCAGTGGTTTTTTTTTAATCCGTATTTTAAAATCCCCTTTCTCAAATCAGGCTGTTCTGAGATTCCTGGCAGAATGACGTAGTTCTGCACAGGCCGCTCCCATGATCGTTGATTGACACTAGCGTCTTACCTTAGACCCGCCCTGAGTGAGCTGTGAGCTGTCTGCCATTGTGTCGACTCCGGTGCACTAAGCAATTTTTGAAAAACACTTTTGACCACAGTGTCGGACCGTGTCCCAAAACACACTTGCAGCCAATCAGCAGTAAGGGGCGTGTCTTGTTATGATAGAGAGAAGAGAGTGCTCAATTTGAGTGCACAGGACAGATATTAGCAGATCGACTATAGATAGAGAGATGGCAGATAAAAAAAAGAGGAAAATATCAGAGAAACAAAACATTAAAA
>NW_015636534.1:47487-52141 GCF_001515625.1 Sinocyclocheilus rhinocerous
ATTTGAGTGCACAGGACGGATATTAGCAGATCGATTATAGATAGAGAGAAATGGAAGATAAAAAAGAGGAAAATATCGGAGAAACAAAACATAAAAAAGAAGGGTTACGATCAGGAAAGAGGTAGGACCTGCGTAAATATCGGAGCAGCTTTCCAGTGGTGGAGAAAAACTCAAGGAGCGGGAAGGGCTCGAATTGGACGCCGAGGTTGCGTTGTTTCTTTTTGATAGGTGAGTAACTTTGATTTTGCTTTTATCTGTGTTGGATTTTGTTTGAATATGCTTGTGTGTCATCTTCGCTTGTTTCCGTGATCATCGTTGCCATGGTTGTGTACGTCTGTGTGGGGCAGAGATATAAAAATAGGGGTGAGGTCCTGTTGGGCTATGGGTGTGTTTGTTTTGGTGCTTTCAAATATCAACATCGTTTGGCAAAAATCACTTAGTGCACCATTAAGCGATTGAGGTGTTCTGTTGTTGGATGTAATAATGAACATAGCAGTCGTCATTTACTCCTAACATCTGAGCTGCTGAAGACGCAGAGGATTAACGTTACTTTCGTTTTTGAAGGGAATGCGGCGATCCCCGATCTGCCTAAATGTGTTCGCGCAAATCATTCGTGATCCAGCTTCATCTACAGAAGTGAGTATAAGGATTTTTTTATGAATCTTTGCAAATTGCCTTTCCTAATAATGTGCAAGTTAGCAAGTTTCGCGGCTAAAGTTTACAGTCTGCTCGTCACCCCACGGAAGAGAGGGGCGGGGTCAGCAGAGCTCATTAGCATTTAAAGGAACATGCACTAAAACAGGTTGCTGTAAACAGAGCTGATTTTGACAAGGTAAAATGGGGGGTTGTTTTACACTACCATTGAGAAATTTATAAAAGGAAGATTTGATATTGGTCTATAGTTGCTCAATATGGTGTTATCAAGATTGCTCTTTTTCAGAAGGGGTTTAACAACTGCAGTTTTCAGGGAGTTTGGAAAGGTCCCAGAAAGAAGTGAGGCGTTCACCACTTCTAAGAGATCTGCTTCTAAACAGTTAAACACACTTTTGAAAAAAAGGTGTGTGAAGTGTGTCAAGATAGCAGGTTGATAATTTAAGGTGCTGTACTATTTCTTCCAAAAATGTTGCTGTCAATTGCTTCAAAAGCAGACATAAACTTCTTTTTGAAATTGCGGTCGAATCTGTCTGACCTCTGCATAACTTGAGGATGTGCTAATCGCCTTTCTGATATTATTGATCTTCTCAGAAAAGAAGGAAGCAAACTCATTGCATTTGCTGTGCTTGGTGTTAAAGATATAGCCTCCATAAATAGCACACTAGTGTTCTCGTTAATGCATCTCTTTCTGACAGAGACAGATGTAGATTCAGTGGTAACAGAGATCAATATATCAAAGAAAATACAGAAGTGATCAGATAGTGCTACATACTTAATAACAATGGATGAAATGTTTAGACCTCTACTGATGTGTAAATCTAGAGTGTGTCCTCGATTGTGTGTGGGTCCATGCACATTCAGATAAGTCATCAAAAGTGAAAGCAACACTTTGAAAAAGTTGCGTCAGATTCCACTGGAAAATCCATTGAGCAATCTTATTTGTTATTCACTTTTCTGCTGAAGATGACCATTTTGGATTCTCCATCCAACCATTTCAGACAGGCCTCTAAAGTACATTTGTCATTTATCGTTGACAAACCCAATCAACCAAAACATCTGAAGCGCTATGACTTGCAGTCCCAGTAAAGCCAGCAGCTGTAGTGAAACACTGAAAAGATGCATGTACAGGGAACACAGCAACTGATCGCGGCTAAGAAATTGCTCCTAAATACAATATTTGTGCTCCTCCATCACACCAGACCGGAAGCCACCATATACCTGAAACATCTGAGGAAAACTACATTGGTTTCTGTGGCTTTACCTACATCTACATCTACATCTGAAACTTAGGACAGGTTCTTTGAAACTATTTTTGAGGCAAGACACTTTCCATTTTTATTTATGCATTCAGCAGACGCTTCTCTGCTGTCCTCTGCAGGCCATTCCTGATAGTTCAGAGGCCCATCTATCAGCAGAAAACAGTGGAAATATCTGTCTTTATGTACCTGCAGTCATTTAACTGCTTGCTATTTATTTTAATCCGTTTATAATATTATATTTGTGGAAGTTTTGATCCTGAAAAAAGAATGGCATTCGATTAATTGGTGACGCACATGACGTGACGCACCTCTCCTTCAATCACTGTGACAACATTCATATTACAGTCTGTTAATATATATAAATATATGTATGTATAAACCAAAGGGACAGAACGGAGGACACACCTGCAATCTAGACAACAACAGAAATAAACAGAAAAACTACAACTAGACTACAAATAGGCAGGAGACGGGAATTAAATAGACTTCAAAATAAAAGACATGACCAAAGAAAACGGACCAAAACCACAACAGTATACATGCAAATATGTTTTAGATTGATATGTAGCTTCATTAAGAAAAAAATAAATGTTGTTTTACAGTTGGGTGGACCTGCCATAATTATAAATATCAATAGGAGTTAAGTAAATAGAGATAAAGCTCATCTTGTACAATTGCTAATATTAATGGGGAAGAACCACATTCCTAAAATGAAATGTGGCTTTATAGCGATTTTCTTCAAATTATAAACGATTCCAAACTATATTGTAGTGTCATGAATATAAATGTAAAGGCAAAAAGTCTGTAATACTGTTAGTACTGTAAATTGGTACATTAAATCAGATGTCACAGGAGATGCATACTTCTGTCATTCGTCATGTGTTTATGTTGTTTCTGTAAATAAAGAAAATAGGACTTTACCATTTCTTTTTGTTTAAAGGTCCCATGACATGCTGCTTTTTGGATGCTTTTATATAGGCCTAAGTGGTCCCTAGTACTGTATCTGAAAATATCAATAGGAGTTAAGTAAATAGAGATAAAGCTCATCTTGTACAATTGCTAATATTAATGGGGAAGAACCACATTCCTAAAATGAAATGTGGCTTTATAGCGATTTTCTTCAAATTATAAACGATTCCAAACTATATTGTAGTGTCATGAATATAAATGTAAAGGCAAAAAGTCTGTAATACTGTTAGTACTGTAAATTGGTACATTAAATCAGATGTCACAGGAGATGCATACTTCTGTCATTCGTCACGTGTTTATGTTGTTTCTGTAAATAAAGAAAATAGGACTTTACCATTTCTTTTTGTTTAAATAAAATTGTGCTGCCTTTGCAATATGCAACTGTTTCACAAATATCAAAATTCTGATTTCTCACCATTTTGACAATGAAAATGCAGTATCTTTGCCATCTCATTGTAAAATGATTAGACATCCACATCTCCTCTTTCCTCTGCTCTTTGCTGATGTCCAGAGTTTAGTTCAAAGAGAAAAGCCTGTTTATTACGCTAGAGCGTTTCAGTGAAAGGCAGCATTACTGCCATTCAGAGCATCAAAACAGATAAAACACAGCCTCGTCTATGAGAGCTCGCTGTCTGCAAACTCACCAGTCATGAATGAAAGTCACTGTAAACAAACAGGACACAACGGAATAAGATCATTAAAAGATCATTAAAGCAATGGCTCAGACAAAAAATTAAATGTCCTGAAAATATGCTCATCCTCGGGCCATCCGAAATCAGGATGAGTTTGTTTCTTCATCAGGTTTGTAGAAATGTAGCATTGCATCAGTGTCTCAGCAATGGATGCTCTGCAGTGAATGGGTGCCGTCAGAATGAGAGTCCAAACAGCTGATAAAAACATCACAATAATCCACAAGTAATCCACAGCACTCCAGTCCAGTTTCGCTTTCACAACGAAACACAGCGCTTTCACGACATGGTGGCAGCAACAATACTACAGCGAGAATAAAAGTAGACAAATCCAGCATTAAGATGTTTTTAACTAAAATCTGAGTCCATAATCCATAATAACACTTACTCCTGTGAAAAAGTTCATCTCATGTTGTCTCTCACATTAAAATCCAGCCACATATTTGTTTAGAGCTGTTGACCATGACTGGATTGATGTTTAGATGAAGGCTTTATTGGAAAGTCTGGGAAACATCTCAATCTCACTAAGGCCCCGTCCACACGGAGACGTTGATAGCTGTATACACATACATTTTGTATCGTATAGGCGTTTCGTCCAGACGGATCCGGCGTTTTGGGAGAGTGAAACCGATATTATTTGAAACCGGGTCCCAGAGTGGATAAATCTGAAAACGGAAACGATGACGTCATCAGCCCACGTCTCGCCCCTAGTCAGACGCCGCTACGTCACGTAACAGCAACAAAAACATGAACAAACACTGAACGATTGTCTTTTTATTAACTAACATTAACACAGATAAATAAATGTATTGTTCCATGTTCATTTGTATACCGCGCGCAAGGTTTATGCGCATAGTCTTCTTCTCCATTATTAGTGTATCTCTGTGGCAGAATCACAGCGCCACATGCTGGTCTGGCATGTATACTACATCGTTTTGTGTCGGTTTCGTGGTTTCGCAGATATTTCTTGAGATTGACTTTTTTTATTTTTTTTTTATTCAAACAACAAATACTGTTTTGTGGCTCTTTAACATGTCATGACAGATCGCTGTAGCGCCTCAGTTCAAGCGGCACATGAACCAA
>NW_015636534.1:52153-52556 GCF_001515625.1 Sinocyclocheilus rhinocerous
GGATAGGGAAAGCTCTGGCTTCATGTGGACGTAGCCTAAACCTCATACCTCGTTATAAGGCCTCATTACAAACATACTGTACGAGTATGCATACATGAAAAAGGTGAAAAACAAAACGTCTTTTCCACACGATTACATGATCAGTTTTTCAGAAGTGTTTATAGTTTTCTTTTAATAGTCTCTCTGATTTCCTCTCTTCGTATGACATCATCTTTCTGTCCAATGCTGGTCCAGTAGCTCATATCCATCGGTAAAGCATGGCTTTGTTACAAAAACAATGAAAATCACTTTTTGTGCTGAGTAACACATTCCAAGCACGCAGCCTTTGTGTGTGTGTGTGTGTGTGTGTGTGAGAGAGAGAAAGTGTGTGTGTGTGTGTGTGTGAGTGAGAGAGAGAGAGTGT
>NW_015636534.1:52583-62893 GCF_001515625.1 Sinocyclocheilus rhinocerous
GGTGTAGGGCAATAGCACATACAGTTTGTACAGTATAAAAACCATTACGCCTTTGGAATGTCCCCATAAAACATGGAAACACAACATGTGTGTGTGTGTGTGACATACAGTACATACAGTCTGCGGTGGAGGCTGTTTACATATGGGCAACATTCTCAGCAGGATTCAGTGCAGAACTATTCATTAAATTGTTGTATGTGATGTTGAGCAGTCAGACTGATGGGCGGAGTCTTGCGATGGACACGCCTCTCTTCAAAAACACAGCCACACTTCACTTAAAGCTCTCTGCCTCCACTGTGCTGTTCAGTTCATGGTAAGCTTGCATTGTGTCTATCATTTTCATGACTAATATCAACAGTGCATTAATGGTTTTACTGAGTTTTGCCTTTGAATTTTCAGATGCTTTCACCTGGAGGTAGTTAATGAAAAAAAAAAAAAAAGTACTGTATGAAATCATTAATTCTGCTATGATACTTCACTGCTACTAAAACAAAAGCAATAAGTGTTTTTGACCGGTTTAAGGATTACAAGATGGATTTCTTGACTTGTGGAGAGAAGGACCCACTGTATGCCAAATACAGCACTTTTCCCGGATGGCATTCTTCACACATGTGAGTTCATACAAATATTTCATTGAAATGTTTGTCACATTCTTTGAGTTTGTCATTTAGTTTGAAAAGAAAATCAGGAGTTTCAAAAGGTATCCACTTTGCACAAAACTGTCTATAAAATAGTATAAAAACGTGGCAGAACAGAGATTGATTTTACAAGATGTTGACATGCACACAATTGGGATATTTTAATTATGGTTATATAATTTGCATTCATATTCTAAAGATAGCATTATTGAGAGGATAAGACAATAAAAATATATTTTAAATTACATTTACAACGGACTACTTGCTCCTGGCTTCATGACATATGAACTGAAATGATGACATATGAATTGAAATTGAATTTTTTTTCTATGACATGTGAATTGAAATACTGTGGCTTGTCACTTACCGCGTTCTGTAGTTTCTAGTTGATGGAGACTAGTAAAGGGTGTGATTGCTCTAAACAACAAAACTCTTCAAATGCAGGGCGAAATCTGTAGTTTAATAATCACTAACTCAAAGAGAGTAGTACACCAAAATAAGTCCAATCACTTTCAGAGCGAATCACTTTAAAGCTATCATGTTCACAGAGCATATAAACATACAGTACACTAACATTATTGTCTATTATTTGATGTTGGTGTTTGATTATAGATGGAGTTATTAGGTCTGTTAGATCCATCCCTCATCTAACACACCAAATAATACAGTCTGAACAAAAATCACCCCTTTATTAACATATTAAATAGTTGTTTTAAGTATTATTTTGTGACATTGAAAGTTTCACTAGACGTTCAAAAGCAAATGACAGTTCATCAACAAAATCTGTTTTATGCATATCGGTAAAATCAGGTGTCACTTTCATCCTGTGTTTTCATGAACTTTTAGTTTGTTTCTCTTAATTACCTGTTATTCATTTAATGACCACACTTATTAGACTTTGAGTTCATTATCATTGTGTATTTAAGTTCCCCGTTTCCTTCTGATCTATGTCTGGTTTTGTTTGTGTGTAGTGCACGTGGTCACGTTGTGGTTTCTATCTATTGGATTACCTGAGCTTTCTTTAATAAAATAGACTTAGATTTAATCTTGTTCACTTCTCCTCGTCATCTTTGGACTAAAATGTTACAGAATACCGGGCCATAAAAGAAATGGAGATTGCCTTGATGGGGAATGGTCACGGGTCACAGTCCAAAGCGACTTACAAATGAGGACAATAGAAGCAATCAAAACCAACAAAAGAACAATAATATATACTAAATGTTATGACAAGTCTTGGTTAGTCTAACGCAGTACACGTAGCAAGGTTTTATTTATATATTTATTCTTAAGTAGATAGAATCAACCAAATAGAGAATGCTAGTGTTAGAGGGTCGTTTTTTTAATACATAAAAAACAACAACTAGATAGAATAGAGAACACTAGTGTTAGAGGGTCAATTTTATAATAAATAAAAAGAAAACAAGTAGATAGAATAGAAAAAGAATAGAGAATGTTAATGTTAGAGGGTCAAAAACATTTTTTAAAGGGTCATGAAACCCTAAAACATTTTTTGAGATGTTAAAATGTACAGGTTGCACTTCAGTGAAAACTATAGTAGCAACAATAATAGCACTCATTATGTCTATTATTAAAGGCACAATATGTAAGATTTTTTTATTAAAATATCCATTAAGGGAAAAGTGTTTTTTTTTTTTGGAGCCATTTCATTCATCATATTCATCCAAGCTGAACCAACTTCACGAAAAGTGACGTATATGCGTTAATTTGGAGTGCTGATTGGCTGGAGAGTACGCCTCTACCTCATCAGTTTTCCCAGCTTTTCTAAGTATTATTCATGAGAATAAAGTCTTATGATCCAATCACTGCTCTGTATCATGCAAGAGGTTGTAGTACAGCGGAGAATTCAAATGTCATGAAAGAGCTAACGCGCTGTCAGTTCATTTCTGTAAACATGACTGTAACAATATTTAATATGACAACACGTGGAGCGCGCATGAGAGATCGGTTTCCGCGCTGAGTTTAACAACACTCGCTGCGCGGATCATAGTTCATATCCGGACCGGAGCAAGCGTGTTTCAAGTTTATGTGAACATATTTCATATTCTCTCATGCTCCAACACCAGCACCGTGTATGTTTTCTTCAAATGAAATATGTGCGAATAAGGGCACTGATACAGCAGTAGGCTACGTATGATCATGAACGCGATGACACGACGGATTATTGTGATACACAGCAAACAATGAAATATAGACCGAAAATTAAACAAAAAATAACTATGCCTTTATTCTTTCTGTTTTAAACATATTTTCATTTGTCTGTATAATGAGTGTGTTAGGTCTGTGTTTTATTGGTTGTTTTCTTGCCTCTTCCCACCCTCTACACTCCCACAGTTTTACTCGTTTCAGATCTGTGGTGTGAACGACCAGTGCTGAAACACGGGTTTCATGACACTTTAAATAAGAAGAAAATAAGTTGTGAGAATAAAAATAGAATAGAGAGTGCAAGTGTTAGAGGGTCAAGTTTTATATATATATATATATATATATATAAGAAAAAATAGATAAAAGAGAAAAAGAAGTTTGTGGAGGAGTTTTTCAGCATCAGCTGTCACCTGTAGCCACTCGACGATGAGATTCAGCTGATTGTACCTCAGTGGGATTCCTGCTTGTGGATTACTTCAATTTTCCCCGTATGGATTGATGGATGCTTTTTTACCACTTCAGAGCCAGACCCAGAGTCCACACTCTCCGCAGATAAGGAGCCTGAGTCCACCGCAGACCGAGAGACTCAACTTATGCCCACCACAAACATCAAGCCTGAGCCAATGCCCACGACGGAGCCAGAGCCAGCAGCCTCGTCCCGGAGGAAGAGTATAAGGTCCCAGCTGACCAGGTGGTACTGCTTCCCACCCACGAACCTCTTCTGCATCTAAAAGTACCGTCCTGCCCAGCTTAAGTTCTTCATTGTTGCGGGTCCCGTCCAGCAGAGAGTTGTGGATGTTCACACCCAGCCGTCCTCTCCTGCCTGCTCCTCTATAATCCACATTTTTCAAATAAGTAACGCCAGTTACTTTGTTTCCCATGTACTGACTGACAGCTCTCCTGTCCCCATGTTGAGAGAAATCGGGAGTAAATGTAAAAGTAAGTGCAGATGTGATGTGTGAACGTGATGTTACTGTAAATGTGAACATGCATTTACTCATCTCACCTGCACAAAAACACATTCAGTATTCCTCAAAATGAAAGCAAAAAAAAAGCGAACTCAGAACTTGACGCAAACCTGCTATAATTAAATATTAAATATCCTTTATGTGTTCAATGCCATTTTATTAATCACTGTCTTTGCTGCTGACCTTCGATGATCCATAATTCAACCATACGAATAAGCAAAAATGGCTTTAGATAAACATAACATTTTGGTTTAATTGTTTTATTGCTGAAGAGTGTTGAACTTTTTCTGCTGAGTTCTACTGTACACACGTGAATTTACATTTCCTTCAGCCTGAGGCTTATTCATGTCTCTTTTTGTGCGCTTTTACATTTGCCAAAAACAGAACTTTATATATTAAAAACAAACAATCAAGCACAGATTTAAAAAGTAATGCAAAAGTAATGTAACGCATTACTTTACATTACATTAAAGGTAACTAAGTAATGTAATTATTTACTTTTTAATGGTGTAGCGCAATATTGTAATGCATTACTTTTTAAAGTAGCTTTCCCCAACACTGAGCACTAATGGCAAAAAAAAAAGTACTTACCCCTGCAAGTAAAATATAGACATTGTAGCCTGGAGTGATATGATTCTCTAGAGTAGATCCTCTTGCGGAGCTTGGTCAAAGATACAGCTTTATCTTGAAGGGTCTCCATACTGACATCTGCAGACTGTAGAGAGTAAAAATCAACTCTCCAGAGCATCACTGACTCTCCTGTGTGAACCTCTTGCCAAAGAAAGCTATGTCTCTGAATGCTGAGATGTCTCTGGATCCATTATCAGCACCCAACTCACCCACACTCCATTTGATTTCAAAATAGTGTACATATACTCTAAGATATATTTAATTCACCAAAAAAAAAAAAACAGACAAAACTGAAAAAAAAGAAGAAATTAATAATATGCAAGTTAGATAAATATCCTGGAATTTTCTTTCTTTCTCTTTTCGACAATGGAGAGCCAAGACCACTAACTTCTCATCCAAAGACATTTCTTCTCTGCTATCCAGGTTCACTGACAGCATCCTCACCTCGTCCATCACAGTCTGGTTTCCTCCGGACTCAACGGGTGATCTGTCCAGCTAAGATCACGGGCCATTACCTGCCAGTACTTAAGGAACCTTAAATCCTGACATAAGATCACCTGCAACCAAGCAATAAATGAGGGCTTATATTTATTATGATTCATTATTCCTCATACGTATATGCCTCTTTTTCTTCTTTCTCTCGGTTATGTTTTCACTGTATTATCATGTGCTCATGTTTTGTCGTTTGTATTATTGTTGTTGTCTTGTTCTGAAAAGAAAGAAAGAAACTGATTTCTTGTTAGAAATAACATCAAATGTGCAAAGAGTTGGTCAGAAACATTTACTTTTACACAAACTGACCACCAAACGCAACTTTCAGATGGCATCTTTTAATATTTTAGCCCACACATCACAGAATGAAAAACACAGAACTGTGGGATATCAAAGGCAGAGAAGGATACATCTATGCTGCCTTCAAAAATCCATCAGATGAAGGTATGTCATGAGACAGGAAGGGAAGCTGACGTGCCATGATGCCTTCCTACCTTGGAATGCATCCTCCGTAGGCAGCATTTTTCAGCTTTCGGACGCATCCAATGTCTTTTTATACCAATGACACACAAGGATATGTTTTTATGTCTTTTTTAACACATTGGACAGTCATTTACATTGAAGAGTAGAAAAGGAACTCTTTGATTCAATAATTGGTGGATATGCTCTTGACAGCAAAAATCTCCAAGATTGTTATTTTTTTCTGTATTAAAGGGGTCATATGATGCGATTTCATTTTTTCCTTTCTCTTTGGAGTGTTACGTTTGAAGAGTATGGGCACACACCCCTAGATCAAAGATCCAGTTCTATCCAGGATCTGGGTAATGCAATAGAACCAGATGAAAATAAAAAAGAGTTGCAATGTTATGTCCAAGGGAATGACTCAGAGTCAAACTGTTTAGCCCAGAAGTCACCAATGCAGACAGAAGGACATGAGAAACCATGCAGGGAAATCATAGAGAAATTCCCATTGTGGAAAGAGCCAAAATATCAGCATCACTCGACAGGGAAGACAGAGCAAAGAAGCCAGGGGATAAACGATGAGCCTGAAGTTAGCAACAACTCAACAAACGACCAACAGCAGAGTCTTGTGATCATTGACGCAACCTGTGTTGTTGTCAAGGTTGAGCTTGTACTTCTTCCAGAGAAGGAGCATGTCCAGTATGTGTGTTTGACAGAGGAGAGTCCTTCGCCAAGTACTAGAGAGGAGACCGAGGTGCAGAAGCAGCACAGCAGTGTCGTCTCAAGCCAGGAGACTCCTGAAAACAATACTTTGGACGAGAGAGTAGAAAGGATTCTTGGAATACCACATGAGCATCCCAGGACAAGCGTACAGACACACGAGAGCATTTCAGAAGAACATGACAGCTCCTGTGAGAGTCACATAGTGGATCCAGTAAAAGAGTTTGAGGAATCTCCATCCGCAGCTGCAACTGTTGATGACTGGCAAGCGCAGGAAAATAAACTGATGGTGGGACAGTCCTGGAGTGGGACAACACTGGAGAATAATGAAGGCGTAGGAGAAATGCTCAACATAATGGAAGTGGAAGAACAAACCACTGCACAAGGACCCGAAGCTGTGCTCGAAGACTTTGTGGCTTTCACAAATGCAAAATCCACATCTGAAATCACCATACATATGAATCAATCCACAGAACAAGGACATAGACCTGCATTGGACGACAGTGTGGTTAAGCACAGTACACAGAAAGATAATGAGAACCATCAAACAGATACTAGTAAGGACCTTACCGAGGATAGTTCAACAGAAGACAACCTCTCAGATGATAAGCGAGTACTTGCTTCAGATTTCTTTACACCTGTCCTTAGGAAAAGTGCAGAAAATTGCATCAAAGTTGTTTTACCTTCACCTGTGGGTTCCAGGACTCTCAGAAGGTCAAGCTCTTCACCTCATTTGTCATTTACCTCTGCTTCCAACACCTTGGATGTATCAAATGTATCAGCTTCTCCTGTGGTTTCTCACAGAGAATGAGCCACTGTTGCTTCCATCTTTAACTAACACAGAAACCACCCAGTGCTCCGGTTCTCCCAGTGTTCAGTCAAGCTGTACATCCTCACTCCCCGCTCCTTCTTCTACTCCAGTTCCAGAAGCTTCTGAAAATTCATCTCTCCCACAGACAAGAAATGTTCCTTCTGATGTTTTACTCTGTACTTCATTGCCCTGTGAACAAAAAATACAACATGCCAAGTCTCTGTGGGACGTGGTAAGTCGTATACGCAAACACACTGCTCCTGACTCTGAGACAGAGGACGAGGAGACGGTTGAGTTTGGGGAACAAACTGAAAGTGCAGACACTGACTTGCTTTATCAGAGACTGAACACAGAAGAAGGAGGAGAATTGGAGGATAATACTTTAGAGAACTGAACAAAAACCAAATGATGTTTCTATTCCCGTGCCAGAAAACACTGTGTATACTATCATTGCATTAGAGCATAGGGTGTAGTGAAATAGCAACAACCCCAGTGAACCCACACAGTCAGTCTGTGTATTAGTAGTAGGGATTTTACAGTGACGCTTTCTGCACTTTACATTGTTATGCCAGTACAGTAGGTAGCAACAAGTGACTGTCTTAATGAGTGAGTCATTGAATCTTTCATTCAATCAATTAGTTCAACAATGGTGATTCATTCAGGAATGGAGCATCACCTGCTGTGTGTGAGACATGCAATGGTTAATTCTGATGTCTCTTTGTTTGAAAAAAATTTAATAACATGCAAGAAGGGTGTACTTAATTTCCACATGATTTTCTGCATGATCTGCATAATTTTTGTTGCATAAATATTTTTTTAAAAATTACGAGAAATTGGTTATGCCTGTCACCTGAGGCTGGATTTGTCAAATAATAAAAACTGGACCTGTACAATCAATAAATGAATGAATGAATGAATGATAAAACATGGATAATAAATCACTTGCTATTTATCTGTAGCACTCACAGATACAGAGATTTGCTTTTTTAAATAGTCCCTATAATATATTTCCCTTATAGTGTGATTTTTACAATAGCAATAGGTCTAGAACATTAAAGGTTCTCAATAATGCCTTTTGGATCTTTTACTTCAAAATAAGGTTTTTCTTGTATTAGATGTTAAACTTCAGCTGTCTACTCACAAACACAATGAGGCCAAATGGTATGGAATGACAGACTGAAGTGTATTAGAAAAGTGTTGTTGTAGTGCAGTGTCAGCTTCTGAAGTTCAAACGTTGTGGGTATTAAATTACAGAAACAACAAGACCTGTGCCTATTTGTGACCTACTGTGCAGGAGGGTCAGTTGCACTGGGATCGTTTGATATTTTACATTCTCATTCGATCCTACTTTGTGATTAAACCTGTTGTAAACCTTCAGTTCTCATAATTTCTGCATTTTCCAATTACGCATTACAATGCCACACACAAGGGACAATAAAATTTATGCTCAGTTTTTTTTGCATTTCTGAATGGAAAGTTGACTTTTAAGGTACTATTTTAAAATGCCTTTTGACAGCATTAATGTAACTAACAGGAGTCACACTGGGGCTTGTGGATCACTAACAATACCTTTACTTAAACAACCCTGTTAAAAGACTAGATAAAATATGCCTGATTTTACTGTATTAGCAGTTTAATATTTATAGCTGCTGTATCTTACCCATATCTAAAAACTAGCATTATAATTATACCGTACTGTATATTCATGAGTGTTTGAAGAATAACAACCTCTAAAACTTACTGAAATATTAAAACGACTAATTTCAAACAATATATCAATATCGATCAACTATATCAAATTATTTTTACATTTTCTGAAGGAAATGTGAGTAGTGCTAGACCAGGGGTGCAAAACTCGGTTCCTGGAGAGCCAGAGTTTAGCTTCAACCCTAATTAAACACACTTGATCCAGCTCATCCAGTCCCTTCAGTTTCACAAACTCCTCTTTACAAGTTGAAAACTTTTTTTTTTTTCATAATGTTTTTACTAGGCTTCAATTCTTATCTCTGCCACTGCATGCTACATGACAGTAATGTACATTATAAGCGAGAATTTCACTAAAACACTTCTCAGACATCAATGGATTCATTTCACAGAGTAAACTGGCAATTACATTTATGGTAATCTGTTAAGTAATCTACATGTTTAATGTAACGGTAATGGGATTACAAATGATTAAAATTGCAACTATAAAGGAATATTTTGTATTATAAATACATAATGGCATTATATGTATTCTGTTACTCCCCAATACTGTCAGTTAGTTACAATTAACATTTCATTATAAAAATTTAATGGAAAACAACAATTTCACTGAAGTGTACAATTTGCCACATAACTGGTATTTATAAATACGTTTATGCATATAGTACATATTCAAACCTCCCAGCTCCAGATGTAAAAATAGACTCTGATACGCTACACAAGACATGCGGTTTGAAGGATGGATGGATGGACGGCTCATCTTAAAGTGGCTTTATAAATATTGATATTGTTCTCAGGATCTCTTTGCACGAGCTCCACGCTGAACATTTGCGGTAACATGCGGTCGTAGAAGTCTTGAGCACCGTGTTCTCTGCGCATCGTTGACGCCAGGTAGACAACAGCCCCGTCCCGGCACAGATGAACCAGTGTGTCCAAGAGAAGAGGGAAGGTTTCAGGCAGATAGACGATATCGGCGCCCAGCACAAAGTCCCAGCTGGAGGAGAATCGGCTGTGGTCCAGGCCCCACGCCAGCGCTGACACAGCGGGGCCGTCTGAGGGCCATCCTGAGAGAGGCGTGTTCGCCGCAATGTTCCTCTCTATCTGAGAAACAGCAGAAGGTAAGTCTGTGATGGTCACATGGGCTCCTAAAAGACATACGAAGATTGCATTACACTCATTTTGACAGCAGTGAAAGATTGGTTGAGTGAGAGATTTTCAGCTCTCCTTATGTTCATGTTGAGATGAATTTTGAGAATTGCACAAACATAAATCAAAGCTTTACCTAATCGTGCAGCCACTATGCCAACCAGTCCTGTTCCTCCACCCAACTCTATGATCCGCGTCCCACTGAGATCCAGAGACTCGCTCTCAAAGAACTGACATAAATGCAGAGCCTGTGACAAAACAAGGTAAATGACTTACAGTGCCCTCCACTAATATTGGCACCTTTGTTAAATATGAGCAATGGCGTACAAAATTCTAACCTATCATTGAAGTAAAACAATTGAAAGTGGGGAGAAAATCTCATGATGAAATAAATGTTTTTCTCCAATGCATGTTGGCCACAATTATTGGCACCCCTAGAAATTCTTATGAGTAAAATATCTCTAAAGAATATTCCCATTCATATTTACATTTTTTTAGCACACCAGGGTGACTGAAATAGTCCAGCCATGACTTCCTGTTTCACAGGATTATAAATATGAGGAACACAAGGGCCAA